>NC_133618.1:281877266-282049882 GCF_048593235.1 Sminthopsis crassicaudata
ATTGGATCACAGAAATCTTATGGATACTATATTCTCTTGCCACTTGTAGCCTTTACCTTTCTCAGCAAGTATATTAATCAGATGTATAATATTCTTAAGAATGACTTCATTTGTGTTAAACTGATTTTTATATTTACTCTGAGGGGTTCATTTTCCTTTCTTATCTCTGTCATTGAAAAATAACAGTGAGGGGCAGCTAGGTGGCGCAGTGGATAGAGCACCAGCTTTGAATTCAGGTGGACCTGAGTTCAAATCCGGTCTCAGACACTTAACACTTCCTAGCTGTGTGACCCTGGGCAAGTCACTTAGCCCCAGCCTCAGGGAAAAAAAAAAAAAAAAAAAAAAAAAAAAAAAATAACAGTGGAAAATGATTTTTCCTTATGCCATTGGCCCTTTTCCTTATATGTTATCTTGTTTGTTCACTAATAGACCACTCTTATATGTTAACCTTCTCCATGAAAAAGAAATCTTTTCCTCTACCTACTCCCCACACATAAGATATGCACATACATTCTTATCACCAAAACATTTCTTTAAGAAAATCTATTAATCTCTCCTGAAATTTCCAAATCATGCACACCAACCACTTTCTCTTTCTCTTCATACTCTTCCTATGAGAACTTTGGACTCTGACTTTGCAATAATCCTGGGCTTTGATAGGTGAGCTTTCACCTTCCACATAACAAACCTCTTAAGTCATTGCCCTTTTTTGCTTCCTTTTATTGGTTATATTTCTACAATAGAATATGTTGACTGAGAAAGAGATTGTTTTGGTTTCTCATTCTTACACTTAGTACAAAGCTTTGTACATAGCAAATATGTAATACTTTTTATTCATTTACATAGTAAATACTTAATAAATGCTTCATCACCATAATCATCATTGATCAGGAAAGACAACATGGGGACTGAGCCAAGAAGGGGGATAGCTTCATAGAGATGAAGGTGAAGGGGGAGAACATTCTAGATAGATAGACTATAGAAGGACACATGGAGGCCAGATAAAATATTATGTATGGAGAATAGCACTGACAAGAGTTTGGCTGGAATTTAGAATGCTTCAGGGGAAGAAATGTGTGAACAGGCTGTACTGGTAGACTGGAGCCAAATTAGAAGGACTTTGAATGCCAAACAGAGGAGTTTGTATTTTTTTCCCTAAAGGTAATGAAGAACCACTGAAACTTCTTAAACAGATAAAGAAATGTGGTCTTACTTGTTCTTTAGGAAGATTTTTTTTTTTTTTTTGATGGCTATGTGGAAGTTGGATTATATAGGATGAAAGATTGGATTTAGGGACATCAATTAGAATCTGTATAGATAAAAGAAAGACTGATTAGATCCTATACTGGATGGTTGTAGTGTAAAATAGAGAAAGTGACCAATATGAGAGGTGTTAAAGAGATAATACTAACAGAACATCATGGCAACATGGGATGTGGAGATAGGATTTGGGGAGTGAGAGAAAATAATTGCTAACTAGTGAACTTGTTGCCTGAAAAAGCAGTAGAGATGCTGAGAACTGATAGATTTCCTTTGGAGGATCAACCAATTTCTACCCTCAGAATCTCTCAACAAGTACTGAATTGCATAGAGAGAATTATGCAAATAGAGAAGCCTTTTCCCCTATATAGAGTGGAAGTTTTTATTTTCTTGCTCTAAGATGTAAAATCACTCTTTTCATCCTTGTGTGTTTGCCCTCCATTACACCCATCTCCTAATCATTGCTGGCAAAGTGTCATGACTCTCTATCCCTTAAGTTCCCACCCAAATTGCAACTGGAGCACTTCAAACTTAACCCTAAAACCCTTAGCTTCATGAGATAAAAACTTCAACCTTATTTAACTGTCAGAGAGCTCCAAAGCTTTCCAGTCTTGTCTAAGCCACAGATCTCTTAGGGTACAGAAGCGAAAGTATTCTCACTCAATTAGAGAGTGATATCAGAGATCAAAACTTGGGAAGGCCAATGGCAAGTCACCCCAAAGGAAAATTAAACCCTAGGTAGAGGTTGAAATTCTATAAAGCACAGAAGCACAAGAGGCCATGAGAAGATAAGAGATAGATGAACCCATTTACTGGTTGCAAGAGCAAGAAGATGGAAAACTATGTTAATAACACCAAAAAAAATTCTGAGATCGTTTCATCAGAGAAACATAATTATTATTATTGCTACATTCTAAGAATGATCTGAGATCAACAAGCTTGGAGTCAGCCATATTTTGAGACACTTCATAGCTAGGGATACCAAATCCAAAAACCACTTTACCCAAAGGACCAAATGAGGTCAGAGTTTCAGATCCTTTCAGTAGCTAGCCCACAAGACTTACATAAATTCATATCTTTTGTGCTCATCTTTCTCTTCCCTGTTTTCCCTTCTCTCCTTAGCTTCCCTCCCCCTCTCAATGGGAAACCAAGTGGAGAATAGTACCTGGCTTTGGTTCCTCTCACCAAAGACTATTTCACACCCACCCTTTCCTTCGGAACCATTTGTTTTCTCCACTTTACCCTAAAGAACTTCAAGTGAGGGAAGCTAATAAAACCCATTAAAGACAGTAGTTGGGTAACTACAGTCATTAGCATCTCCGAATTTTTTTTTCTTCTGTGTATTAGCACCATCAATGCTAGGCTGATGTTTAGCAAAGAGCACCTGTCAAAACAAAAGAAGAGTTTCGCACCTCGCAATTTTAAGCCCCAGGTAAGAAACTCAGCCTGGTGGATCGGCAAAGAGGAAGATGTGAAACCTGAAACTCCAAGACTTGGAGCAGAGTTAAATGAGATCCCTCTGGGTACCAATAGGCTTTTGTTTAACACGATTAAATCCTCTTTGTTTCATTACAGACATCAATGGGAAAACAAACAGTGTGATCAAGATAAAGGCTCAGAGCTGAGTTCTGTTGCTTATTTTTTCTTCTTCCTTTTCTTGGAGAGTCATTGCCACCTCTCAGTGGACAAGCTTAAAGAAGGAAATTGATGGGGTGAGCAGCCCAGGTGTACAGGAAAGCTCTGGGCTTCAGGGGGTGTGGTGGGGGGGTGGGCTGGGGGGAAGTGTGAAATACTTATGTGACTAGCTAGATCGAATGATAAGGAGGATGGCTTCCTTTTCTACCTAATTAATTGTCTCTGGTTTTGAAACAGTCTGATTTCCAGAAAGCACACATAGGAGATCAGATGCAGCCCTAATGAAATAGGCAAACCCAGAGAGAGCTCTTTGCTTTTGGGACATAGAAAGGTAGAGTATGGGGAGGGTGAGAGACAAAGCCAAATGTTGGCCACTAAACAGGCTTCAAACATCTGAAGCTCATCAGGAATTCAAAGATGTTGCAACAACTTTGCTTTTCTAAGGCAAACCTTTTTTTTTATTATTATTAAATTGCTTATTTTATTGTTGTTGGAAAACATTAACTCCTTTTCCTAAACAAAACATGGATATTGTCAGTGTAACAGCTACACTGAGCTGACAGAAGCTGGGGTCATCCACATACACATTTTAATTACCTCTTTTCAGTCAGGAACATCATTAGAAGTTTATTATTACCAGCTACTATCTTGTGATCTTAATTGGCTTCCTTCACCAACACTAAGAAGCCCGTGCTGGCACTCTGCCAGGCTCCTAGAGATAGTGACCAGATCAGTGACACTTTATACCGATACTGTCTTCTGTGCAATAACAGAGATCAGCATAGATTTGCATGCTAGACCGGGGTAGGAGTTTCTTCTAAAACCAGTGCAGGGAGACATCCATATTCAGTTCAGTGTCACAGGAACTACCGTAAGGCTGTGACTTCTCACAAACACCTTTGTTTTAAGGGTACCAAGAATTCTCCTCATCCAGAAAAGCAATACACACTTATATGTTTGCCAAACAAACACTTTCTGAAAACTTTCCTCTTAGATCCTGGTAATAATAAAAATAAAAATCTGCTTACTGCATGGAAGTATCTACATGCTGGCACTCAGCTGGAAAATACAATATGGGCCATGGTTACCTGGCAAAATCATTGTTATTATTTAGAAAGTGTAGGGAAAACCTGCATTGACAGTTTGCACTGGCAACTTTGTCTCTGAATCAATAATTGTTATAAACTTAGCTTCTATCTCCAGAGCAAATATATACGGGGGTGATGGGAAACCTAGTTAAATGAGAAAGAAAGAGGAAAAAGAGAGAAAGAAGCGCGTAATACAGGCAGGTAGTAAGGGGATAACTTTTTAGGTGAGTGAAACAAAAAGGGAATCCTCTACTGGTTTATTTGTGACTTTGCTTGTACAGATAGTGTTTACATATTAAATGATCATTAATTCAGATACTCTGAGGTACAGGTTTCTTATTCTCTGATTTCTGAAATATAGCTGATAACTCAGAGCAAAGTGCTACTATACTTGGATTGGTGAAGGGCTTGTAAACAAGCATTTATACTTTTAGGCATAGTAGATCTGACTCAGGGCTTGGAGGTCAAAAGACTGGATTGTGCCTCAAACATTTATTATTTCTGATCTTGAATAAGTGAAAGTCTTTGAATCTGTTTTCTTATCTGAAAAATGGGGATAATAGCTCTTACCTCCAAGGGTTGTTTTGAGGCTAAAATTAGATTATATATGGAATGCAATCTGAAAAATCTTAAAGCTCCATTTAAATGTCAACTAGAATTATTATTATGATTGCCCATTCTTTATTAGGGATTCAGAAATCTGGTAAAGCCAAAACCTTTCTAAATGTTAATATTCCAGAAAATTAAATATTTTGCCTTCTCATCTAAAAAGAAAAGAGGATTAAAAGATATGAATATACAATCCTTAGGTTAATTTTTAGAAGCAAACCAGATAATAAAGTTTGATTGTTTCTATTAGAAATATCCAAGCATTTGAATTAATTGAATTTGTCTACATCCAATAATACTCTAAAAAGATTTTGCTGTCATACACTGTGATTTTTAGAGTTAATGATGGCCCTCCAATCATCCTTATAGTAAGATTGTAATAAACGTAGAATTCCAGGAGCTAGATTTTTCATACTGTGGTTCACATGGATTGAAATGGTGCTTCCCATCTGATTTGAAGTCTCAGTAAACAACAGGCAATGTTTCGTATTATCTACCTCAGAATTTTGGTAGCAGTAGAGTGATAAGCCTACAAGTTTCTTAACAATTTTCTCATGGTTATGTGCTCAGTAATTTACATTCCATCTTGGTATTGTTTCATTATTTATTTGTTTTAGGTAAAATTAATTCATTTGGACATAGTGAATTATAAATGTATTTCATGGGAACTTCTTAAATCTGAAAATGAAATATTACACATACTTGCTGTTAAGGGCTTGAGCTCCTATGCTCCATGAGAGGAGGTATTTGAGACCCAAGGTTCATCTTTCAACAACAACAAAATTACCTCTTAAGTCACTGCATTGTTGATGGTTTTCCTACTTAAGTATCACTAAACTACTAGTGATTAAAGAAACTATGAGTTTCTAGGGAGTGGGGTGAGTAGAAGGAAAAAAAAAGTGGTTGAAAAAAATTGAATGACCATAATTAATAGAAGCAATCTGAACAGGCTGCTCATCCAGAATAGAAGAGGATCTTTCTCATCTTCACTACTGCTCTTAACCTCTTGGTGGCTCCACTACAGTCTAAGGTGGTCATCCCTAAGATGGGGAAAATCGATGGTTTCCTTCTCACCTTTGTTTCTTGTTTATGTTTACCTGATACATTTCCTTTTTTGGGGAGGAAGTGGAAAAATTGCTTTCTATTCAGTCAGCTTCCCTGTCTCAAAACAGTATGATGAAAATACAGCTGTTTAAAACATACTGTGAAAGGGGGGGGGGGGGGAAGGCACAGCCACATTATTTTTTAAGAAGAGTTATCAAATCCAGGGTGCCAATCACTCTCCTAAGCAGGGTAAAAATTACTTGCACTTCAATATTTATATTTATATTTATTACGAGGGAAAAAAAGTTTCTTTTTTTTGTGGAAAGAAGGTGCAGAAAAGGGCACTGAATTAGCTAAATATTGTACCTTAGAACATCAGTCATTTCCTTCTCAATAGTACTGAAAGGGTCTAATTTATAAGTTTTTCCATTTCCCTGTTAGGCTGGTTTGTAAGTTCTGACACTGCTACTGGTATGTTAATGAGAAGCTAGTGTTCCATTAAGAGTAAACCATATGCTCTGCTGCATACTGTGAAACAGAAAGCGGGTAATGTGACTGTTGCCTTAGTAACACATTAATTCATTTTGTCAGTGTTGGCACAGATCATTTCATTTATAAGAAAACAAGTATAATAGTTTACCACATCTATAATATTTACAGTGTTTCTGTTACAAAACAGTGACAAAATGAGTTTAAAAAATAGAGTTGGTATAATATCATTAAAATATGGAATTTGTGGTAAAAATTCCACTGTAAAAATGAAAAAAAAAAGATTGGTGTAAAATTTCTTTTTCACAATCCTTCTTAAGACATTTTAACACCAAACTGTTTGCTTTTTAGCATATTTGTATTATACTAATAATGTGCGTCTGCTGCAAAAAAAAAAAAAAAATAGTCCATGGGAAACACAAGTGCATTAACAGTTTTTAATGAATGCTAAACAAAATATTTCATACAACAGTTTTGTTAAATTACAACCATTATAAACCTAATCGTATGCTAGTGTGTTACTCATAACAAGGCTAAACATTTATCTAGTTTTATCTGTTCTTCCAGATGTTTATTAGTATTCTAGCTCTCCTAAAATATTTAAATTAAGCTACTCCATTTCCTCATGTGAATGCATTTTGTATTTTATTCACAGAAGATCCAGTCACATGTATATCTAAATAAATATAGTACCCTCTATATGCTTTATGCACAAGTGATACTAAATGTGAATTGAGATAATCCAAAGGCAGGAAAAAAGGAGAGAAGAGATGGGAGGAAAGACAAGTTCCTGTTTATTAAAGGCTGCACCTGCAGCAGGATATCAGTTCTACCCATCCTTAGGGTATTCCACACCTGTAAACACACATTCTTAACAACAAACATTTTGCATCTGTGATATACACCTACCTCTTTGCATTAGTGTCAAGACTTAGGAGAGACCCAGTAACTAGCATTGACTAATATATTTACGATTCAAATTGTATATGTTCTCAAATAAAGCATACACATTTCCATAAGTTGAACTAATGAATGCTGGCCTTTAGAGTAGACCAACTAACAGTAGCTGCCCTAATATCTTTGGGCTGATTACAAAATGCCTTCTCATAATATCACAACCAATATGTCACTACAGGTACCATCTGCATTTGGCTTCAGCCAAGGCATAAATCAAAAGGTATGGATTATTGATTTGGCACAGTTGATTTTCTTCTTGCTGTCATCTGCTACAATATCCTTAACTTTACTGAACTTGTTCTTGATGAGAATACAAGACTGGGAAGTTGTTTAGGGATCTTTCTTAGTAGTCTCATACTGCAATAGCTGCACAGGAAGACATTAACAAGATAATATTTATGACTAGTTTTGATGGAAATGTCTGATTTTTAACTCCATAATATCTTCTTTTTGATGAGAATGAAATATTTTCAATGACTGTTTCACCACATGAGTAAATATAACCAAACACCAGTGTGATTTTTTTGATGTCAGAGAATTAAACAGCTCTGAAGTATAATCATATCATATTGAATTACCCAATAAAAGTAACCTAATGAAGTATTTTTTTCTAATTCATATGTTTTTGCTTATTAGTTGGTAAGGTTTAAAAGGAAAAAGCTGTAAACTTTTTAAGCTTCCTATTTCAACTGAAGATCTTTCTGTTTAGGAAAACTGGTTTGTCAGCATTAAAATAACATTTATTCATTAATAATAGTAATTAATAATTAATAGTAAATAATTATAATAAGTAGTAGTAATAGTAATAATAGCCCATCATAGTAGAGGTGTTTTACTTTTATTTTATGTGATTAATTAAGCAGGTTAGGCATATTGCAAATATTTCAATATGTGTCCATTGTGACTTTTGGTTATTGTTAAAACAAAAGAATTATTAGAATATAAGTTTTGTGAAGTCTGGAAACACATATATAGTCTTCATCTTTATGTGTACTCAATAAATATTTAAGTATTTGTTGAATGGAGAATCTATTTAAATACTGACTTCCTTAAAAGTTAATTACTTCAGTTTTTAAAAATGATACAATTACCAAAAATAAGTTGCCAAAGATACTTGATCAGAAACCATCTACATTATTATCATTAGAAAGACTCTAATCTAAAATGATATACAGGGTGTCCCAAAAGTTTTGGAGCCATTTAAAATATTAAGCTATATTTTTATATATTTGATGCATAGTTTCTTATCATATAAATTTACTTCACTTATTAATATAAAGCATTTTTAACTCTGTGTTTAATATAGCTAGAAAAGAAAATAAAGTAGTAATTATACAACCTAAAATTACAGATTGAAAAGTGAAAGATTTACAAATAGCCATTTACTTTCTTAGAAATCACGTTAATAAACAACCAGGTTGGCTCTTTCTTTCCCATCAGATTCATCAATGAATTGGGCATTGTGTTGACTTAATCTTTATAGGATAATGGCCAGTAAGGTTCAATATTATTACTATTTTCTTCTTGTATTTGATTTTATTATGGCTAGTGTAGTATGATATATGATAGAAATAGCTATATATAGTACAATAAAGTATGAGTCCTGTTAATTCCACAAAGAAGATATAATGCTTACTTTTTGAAAGATACAACACATGTATGAAATCTTGTCATGTATATATTAAACAAGCAAACATTTTAATGCCTTTATTTAAAGAAACAAACTAAGTAGTCCATAGTGCTTATGTCTATACAGATACTCATTAAGTAATGAAAATATATGTAAATTCTAAGTATATGTATACAAATTCACAATGACATTTATTATTTGTAAATATATCAATATGCATATGCATTGCATGATATCAGCCATCCCTTCACAAGCTCACTAAGAGCAAGATTATGAATGTGTAAATTTATGAATATTCTCATTTGAGCATGGCTGTGTCAAAGAATAAGCAAACAGAGGAAAGCAAATAAATTTTGTGATTACTTTGTGGTAGTTGATATAATGAATTTATCATTAACAAATGAGTATTTTAGACAAGTAGTTTCACCTTCTAAGCTTGTTCTAACTTCACTTCTGTGAATGATATAGCAAATATAAAACCCAGCATTATTATGAAAGACTAAAATTACTTTGATTTCAAATTTATGTTTCCTTAATATTTACATATATTTTTAATTGTGAAAAAATATGTCAGTTCATAACATCTTAGGTATGTGAGCAAAACTCAATTTTGTGACATTAAAGCACTAAGAGAGAAAAAGAATCTGAAATGTATAGTCCACATTCTCTTGAATGACAATTATTTATGCATTTAGCTATCTTTTTATAATTTGAAAGAAAAACATGTAAACTTTTAGATGTACTATAAAATTACAATACAAATTACATGGATCATGATAGAAATTCAGTAAGAACTACCAAATTTCTAGTCAGTCAATTACTTTGATCAAGCTGATGCTGTTGAAATGTATATTTTAATCCAAGATATAATTTGTTATTGTCTTAACTTATAGAACATATAAATTATGTAATATGATAAGAATAATAAACCTCAGTTAGATGATACAAAGTTGTCATTTGCCTGAAATAACTTTCCTGACATCATCAATCATGAAAATGGAACCAAATCCATGTCAATGACTGGATACTGACAAGATTTTTATTTTTTTTTAAGCTCTGTCTATTGTTCTTTGGGAAATCTCAGAACCTTGCCTTATTGCTTGTCCCCATTATTCATTATAAGATATTAATACTTGGTAGTCCTATGAGAGAATTATTATTTTATATGATTTAGTATTTTTCAAGAGGAGGAATTACACTGAAATTACATTATGTTTCTTAATGCATTTGTATTTAATAATACATAAACAATTATTCCCATCAATTTATTTGAATATAGTTGAGAGGTTCAGATAATATATAAATTGGTATAAATTTAGCCTTGGAATATTATTTCAAATTTAGAAACACAATATGAAAACATATAGCTATGGACATATGTATGCCATTTCTTCATGGCTTTGTTGATAAAATATATATATATATATATATATATATATATATATATATAAATTTGTTTTCTTTGGACCATAAATAATGAAAGACCAAGTAGCTCCCTAGAGGAATGTGCTTAATAGAAATGGAAGAAATAAAAAGAAAAATATGAATATAACTTATTTTGACTGTCTACATGCATCATGGCATAGCCATTTCGCAAATTGTTCCATTGGTATTTTTGATCACCAGTCACCACATTCCATCTACATAGGAGGTGATAACCATTGAAATAGTTATAACTTTATTTTTGCTTCTATGTTTTAGAGATGGGTTTCCAACTAGAAATACTTATTTGCTTTTTAAAGAGATGGAATGTGAGGAAGCAGACCAAAACAGAGGGGAAGAATAATTTGATTACTATGAAAATCTATTAATCATCATTGTTCAAATTTTACTTCACATGGAAATTGAAGTAAGAAAAGAATTCCAATTTTTTGAAGAGTTTACAATTATTTCTGAAGGGTTCGTCATTTTTTTCTCTAAGGAAAAAGTTCAGTACATGTCAAGGCAATTTTTTTTCTGTCTGTAACAATATCACCATAAATTGTACCGATGCCTTCTGAGCACATACTTTTATGAGATAGTTCAAAAAGGGAACATGCAAACCAGGCAAGTCCATCTTCAATATACAAATGTAATTTGAGGTACATTTACCTCTATAAAATTTTCAATCAACAAAGATACATTTTTCTAGAGAGCCCACCTGCACTCTCCTGGTTATAAAACACCTATCCTCTTTGTATTATTTGTTCCACTGAATACAGGGGAGATTACACACAATAGCTTTTACCATTCCACTAGTTTCTTTTACAACCTGTTGTTTATAGAACTCAAGTTGGAGGAAAAAAGAAACCACAGTATACCACTGATGGAAATTAGGGAGGATTTTACATTTAACAAAAGAATAGTGACCAAAATTACATCCTAACTACAGTTTCTGAATTAAAACTTTTATCCTCTGATAAAATCTTGGGTGTTGAAAAAGATAGAAGTTTCCCAAATGAAACAAAATCTACCTTTTCTTTATGTTTCTTATTTTGAGACATGTATTTTTCCAGCTTGTATTGTTATTGTGAGATGGATAAAGCTCATTGTACCCCCCAAAAGATAATGCCTAATATGTAAAAATGCTAATTGAAATTTTAGAAAAAACTTAGTAATTACTATCCTAATATGGCAGGATAGTAATTTCCTTAACTCTGTGATAAAATGACATAAAATTCATTGACTATGATTTTTTATGATCAGTTTTAGCATCATTAAACAATATTATTCAAATGATGTTTTCTTTTAAAGATTCCAGGAAGTACTATTTTTTATTCATATGGTATTTATATATAGTATATCATGAGTTGCTAAGTTACCTTCAAAACATCAATTTACTAAAATGATCTTTTCTCCTCCCATTCTTTAGCATATCCTTCCTTATTTGAGATTTTGATTTTGTCCATAAAACACTAAAATGGTTGGTCCATTCAGTTGATTCAGATGTTTATAGAACCTTAGAATCAAGAAGATGGAAGAGACTTTTGAGGTCATCTTGTCTAACCTACATCTGGATCAGAATACCCTCTGTGACATTCCAAATAAGTAATCATGCATCTTTTTTTGAAAATAGATTAAAAAAAAATTACCAAGATGACTGTCTGAGCTTTTTCCCCCATTAAAAAAATGGATTAGTTAATTTATTGTTATCTAGAGACAACTACATAGAGGTTAAGTAACTTGTTTAATATTACAAAGCAATCACAAAGTTTCCCATAAGTATCAAATACAAGTTCCTCCTATTCCCTAACAAGTTACTTAATGTGAAAAGGCATTACTATGATTTATGTATAGTAGTAGAATCATCTTAATTGTAGACACAAAACTGATAATTGCACAACAAATATTTTATCTTTAGCTTCTTAAATGTTTGTTTTTCTTATAATGAAGTCCAAGATAAATTTTTATTATACTTACTAATATGGAATTGTAGTTAGCTACTAATTATTTTATGCACAGAATATTTCATTAATATAACTATAAAGAGAGAAGCTATATAATGACTTTCAAAATAGTTGTATGATTGCTCAATAATATAGTGTTTGAGGTTATACCATAAGACAATTAGAGAGTTTAGTATAAAACTGAAGGAAGGTAGACAAGTTGGAGGACAAGTTGAGGTCAGTCAATGTGGCATTCTAGTATTCTTCAGCATACCAGATTGTTCAAGAAACAAATGTTAGTGCTTATTATTTTAGCACCTCATCTTTGTACTCTGAAGTCTTGATATGCACTATGAAAGTTATAAATGGGCTGTCATCCAAAATTTCATTAAATGTCAGTTGTTTCAAATAAGAACAGCCATAAAAGCAGTCATAAAATGGCTAATTTCCAAGTCAAGTCCGTATAAGCCACTTTAACATATAGTATAGCAAAAATACTATACTATGATAGCAAGAAAAAAAAAACAAAAACTTAAATTCAATTAAAAAAAATGAGACTATGAATACGAAAGAGTTTTGTTGTTTGCTTGAATTAATTTTGCTTGAGGAAAAGCAGATTTAATTAGATTAGATCAGGATACAGGGAGATGTTTGTTGACATTCTTTTTTTTTTTTTTGGTAAGGAAATTGGGGCTAAGTAACTTGCCCAGTGTCACAGCTAGTAAGAATCAAGTGTATGAAGCTGGTTTTGAACTCAGGTCCTCCTGATTAAAGTGCCAATGTTCTGTTAAAATCCTTAATGGGAGTTCTGGGAATTTTCAGAGCTCTAGAGATTGATGGCACTATTTATTATATCTGATTTCACTTAAAAACTTTTGATTTTCTTTTGCACTGATAGAGGTATATTATTAGTACTACTTTTATGCTTGTCAGTCATGATTAAGTTTGGCTTTTGACATGTAAATCAAAGCAAAAAGAAGAAAATCAAGGAGAGATGATCAAGGGGAAAAAAAGTTACTGGGATCGCTTGACAAGTTATAAGAGGAAAGGAAAAATGAACGACATGGATGTAGAAATGTGAAAGTTGTTTGAGATGGCGTTAACTCAACTTGAACAACTTAAAGGCTAAGTAAAAGGTCAAGAGAAGGATCAACATATGTGCAGAATGCTTCTGAAGAAAGAAAGAGGTAAGGGATATTTGGGGAGGCAGTTTTCCATGGTGTCCACCAAGTCATATAGTTTGCCTAGAATACCTTAGTTGCTATACAAGTGAAAGTGAATGGAGTAGGGGAAGGAGAATGGAACAAGAGTTAAGAGAATATATAAATTTCCATTCCAAGTAGAGGATGTCGCTGTACCTGATGGTTATAACTTAGAGAATGCCAGTAAATCTGGCAGGATTCAAAAGCAAACTGGTTCATTTTTGTAGCAGAGATCGAATTAGCAAAATCATGAATAATGTCGGAAGTTGTTGCATTATGTGAAGTATTGGCTAGATCTTCTGAATTCAACAAATAGCTATTAAGCGCCTGTCCCTGTCCCTGTCACTATATGTTTAGATTTTTTTTTTTTGACAAATACTGGAAATGCAAAGATAAAAATTGAATAATTCCTACCATCAAGTACCACTAGAAGAGATAATATGTACATATATAAGTATACTATGCAAACATGTAATAGATATGTGGTGATTTGGGGAGGTACTAGGAGCTATGAGGATAAGAAAGATCTCATGTACTTGAACTGATTGTTAAAAGAGAAAAGGAATTCTAAGTGGTAAAGACAATTCTAGGCATGGGAAACAGCCTGTGAAAATGGATGGAGAAAGAAGAGAGGATATTATCTATGAAGAGGAGTAAGAAAGCCAGCTTTACTAGACAGTAATATTGAAAGGGAATAATGTGCAAATGGGCAGCAAAGTGACATAGTAGATAGAGCATACTGCAAAGTCAGGAAGATCCGAGTTTAAATCAGTTCTCATATTAGGTATATAACTATAAAAATTTAATCCTGTTTGCTTCAGTTTCCTCAGCTATAAAATGATCTGGTGAAGCAAAAAGCAAATCACTCCCATATCTTTGCCAAGAAAACCTAAACTCAGTTCATGAAAATTCAGACACAATTGAAATTTACTGAACAACAACAATTTTTAGTTAAGTAAGAAAAGTAGGTTGAGGATAAGTTGCAAAGGGTTTTAAAAGCCAAACTGTACTAAGTATACTTGATCCTAAAAGTAATAGGGAGCCATTAGAGGTTATTGAGAAGAGGAATCTCATAGTCACTTATTTATCTTTATTTATTACCTATAGGGCTAACAACAACCCCATGGAGAGCAGGACATTTTTTTTTATTTTTATTTTTTGCCTCTATGTCCATATCATTTAGCAAGCACTTATGCCATGTTGGTTGGAGCCAACTGACTTAAATTGAATTCCCCAAACAATTAGGAGAGACTATTGAGATAATACTGACTAGAGGTGATGAGTTGTGGCATATGGGTGGAGAGAAGAATAAGTCGACACTTGTTGAGTTAGAAATGGTTAATAGGATGAGTGAGAATGAAGAATACTTAAGTGACTGAAAGAACAAAAAAGAAAAATTCTGTAAAGGCCTAGGTTTGGAGAGTAACACAAGGAGTTCTATTTTAGACATCTTAATTCTTCCAGGTCATATCTTTTGAAATATCCAGAAGATATATGGTGATGAGGGAATGAATCTCTGGAGATTCAGTAAGCTTCCAGGTTCACAAGTACTTGTTAAATTTTAATCTGTTATCACTTAGCTGGCTCCTAAATTAGAAAAAGTTCAAGGTATTGACAAATCTCAAATGCTTACCTGATTAGTCTCCAAGTCAGTTCCTCTCTGAAGAGGTGGGATGCTGAAGTTCAGAGCAGTGCTGCTTACCTCTGTCACTATCAACTTGAACTTTTAGCATCTCTCTCCTTAATGAATCATTATAAGAGTTCAGAAAAAAATGGGAACTCCTGACACCTAACAATGGATGGGAAATGATCCTGATAAAGCCAAGAGACTTGAACTCATGATTATGATTGCCAATAGAAATATAAAGAGAATCCAAGATACTAAATTAACTATGATACTTTTCATTGTGGACAGTAGTCATGGGACACACAATGTTATTGTGTTTTTATTTGAAGTCCTAGAAATGAGCAAATATTAGAAACTTGTTTATAGACTCCTGTACCTCATATTTTCCAGCAATAATTTTAACTTGCATCTCATCCTATGTCACAAACCCATATTTTGCTAATAAGAAATCTTGATTTATTTTCATGATAAAATCTATTTCTAGAAAAAAATCTGGAAAACTCACAATTTTCTATTCTCTTATTTGCTTTTTAAAGAGGAATACAGTAATATACCCCTATTAGGAAAAAATATGCTTGTGATACAATTTGTGGCAAATGTGCATTAATTATCTGGTGAGAAAACTCTTAGATTTTACTTGTGAATCCATATGGCATCAAAATTTAATAAATCACACTGAAACCCAGCTTAAAGATTGACATTCCAATTCTGGTTCCCCATTTAGCCACCAAGAGATGATAGGCAAAGGATTTAACCTTTCTATATTTTATTTTATATCTTTAATAGGAATAGAAATGATAGTTTTGGGAAATTCAATTTAAGTCAGTTTGCTTCAACCAACATGTCATAAGTGCTTGCTAAATGATAGGGACATAGAGCAAAGAAAATTTCCTGCTGTCCAAGAGATTATTGTATACTTAGCCGTATAGGTAATAAATAAAGCTAAATGAGATAATAGCCACAAAAAAACCCCAACAAAACAAAACAGAGCAAAATCAGCCACATTTCTGATTTCAGAAGAAAAGCAACTATCCATCATACTAACTATGTTTATTTTTAATCCCAATATTAGGAGCTATTTCCCAGTGGAATCTCATGGTCAGTAAGCAAAAATTTGAGAGACGTCACAGTTTATTTCTTAGAAATACATTCACCCAGAGATGAGGGTGAGGTATACTCCTTTCACAGTGATACAAATCTGCTATGTGCTTGGACAATAGTTATACCTAAGACTTGTTCACTTTTCACTTTAAGCTCTAGCTTCACTATTATTATTCTTAACTGATAAAAGCAGTACAGAAGTTAATGTTCACCCAAATCACAGATCACCAAATAGCTCAGTGCTCTAAGAACACAGAAATAAGTGAATCTGATCAGCTAATCTGTAGAATTTATCATTTCTTTTCCTTCTCAGCATGTGGTACCTCATGGCTATATTGAATTTTTCTAAAGGAAAAGAACAAGTGCAAAGTAAGAAGGGGAAAAAAAAAAAAAAAACACCTCAATAAAATCAGTTGCATTTTTTGAGACTGTCACCAGAGGGCATTTATGTATTAACTCAGCACTGGTTTTCTGTACTTGGAACACTGAGAAGCTTTTTCAACTCTCTTGTGAAAACTTAAAGAGTATTTGATGCATAAAAATGGAGAGAGGAAAATGGGAGCCTTTAGTATAATTGCATGTTAATTCTGTATGCAAGAAACTAGGGTATTAGATTTACTTTTTCCAGGATGTCTGAAAATTATTTTAGAGAAGAAAAGATGTAGTCATTTAGAAATTTTGTTCCAAAATATTGAAATCCTAAAAATATTGTGTCAGTTTTTACAGAAAAAATCATCCATATTTTGTTTCTAACATTTGTTTACATATTATCACAAAAACAAATATGTAAAATAAATTTTATTACTACCACTCAATAAAATGTAATTACTTTCTTAAAAAAAGATAGCTTCATCTTTTGTGCAGAGAAACAAGCTAATTAATATTCCTGAGGAATTTTGAAAACAGGTGCCTTTCAGACAATACAATCATAAATGCTTTAATAAAATAATGAAATGCTTACTTCTTGATTATTAGAGAACAGATAAATTGAAGAGATTCAGAGCTGTTGGGAGAAATAGAACAAATATGAAACACATTCTCAATAAGAGCATCTTATTGCTAAATGGTAAATGGAAAGGTGCTAATGCATTAAGGACAAGGAAAAAAATCTGTGCTGCTTCTGAATTATAAATCCTAACTGAGCCACTGGGTGTTCCTACTTCAAGCATATAGAACTGGATGGTATTGTAGAGATCATTTAGTTTAATTCTTTTATAATGCAATGAGGTCCAAGGAAATTAAATGTTTTACTTAAAGGGTCATCCTGTAGCAGGGCAAGGGATTTTAGGCCATGTCCTTTGATCTCAAGGACAGCATTCTCACTATTGCATATCACATTGCTTCCTTACCCTACTAAATGTCAAATAATGTAAAAGGTTAAGTCAGCCATCTGCATATTTCCAGGTCTCAGTGCCATGTAAACAAAACATAGGCATATTTGAATAAGGACCATAATGACATAGGTTTACTGCTGGAAGAGAATAGAGCGGCAATGAAGCCTAACTTTGTAATTTTTGTTGTTGTTCAGTCTTTTAGTTTTGTATGCCTCTTCATGACCTGATTTGGGGTTTCTTGGCAAAAATACTGGAGTGGCTTACAATTTCCTTCTCCAGTTCATTTAACAGATGAAGAATTTAGGCAGACAGGGTTAAGTGACTTGCCTAAGGTCACCCAGCAAATTAAGAAAGTGATGTTAAGTGTTATGCTCCAATTCACAGAGGTGGCCAAAAAAAGGGACTAACATTTGAACTCAGGTCACAATATGGAAGGGATAACTGTATGTAATCTATGTCTTTTCTCTTGATGTTAAAGTTAAGATTAGAACATGAAATTAAAATGAGTATAGAGTTTTTCCCATTACATTATATTTATCCAAGGGTATTTGTAGAAGTAGTAATCTCAATATAGCTCAAGAAGATATGGTGGGTTTTTTAGGATAGTGGGTTGATTCACTATGTATGGTTCCTACAATTGCCTAAAAAAGAGTGGCCAAGACTACTAGGTACTGACTTCCTACTCTCAAGAAGCTCCCCATTGGTAAAATGGGTATCAGTGGCTGATCTCATTATGTACAGAGCTGGACTTGGAGGTAAGGCCTGAATTTGACTTGGAGATAAGGCAAACTTATTAGCTTTGGGTCCTGAGCAACCTCTGAGATTCAGCTTCCTTATTTGTAAAATGTGTGGATAATTCTTATAGAGCTGTTCTGAGACTCAAATGAGATAATCTTTTAAAAGAACTTGAGAAATACTATACAAATGGCAATTAATATTAACAATATTTGCCCCTGAAGACATTTTAAAATTTATTTTGGTTATGAACTATCCTTGTAATAAGCTATTTTACTTTAAACGAGGATTTCTTAATCATTTTTGTATGTGTCAAGGACCCCTCTAGTAGTCTGGAAAAGCTTATAGTTTGCTTCTCAAAATAATGTTTTCAAATGCATAAAATAAAGCAAATAGGATTATGAAAGAAACTACTTATAATGTAATAGCTAAATTTTTCAAAAGTAAACATTTCAAAAGTAACATTTTTCAAAAGTAAATTTATGGACCCAAGGTTAAGAAAACTTACCTAATACCCTTTGACCTAGCAATACCACTACCTTTGTATCCCAAATGTATTGAAAATAAGGAGTAGGACCTATATGAAATATATATATAAACACATGCACATATATCAGCTCTTTTAATAGTGGAAAAGAAATTGAAATTGAGAGGATGCCCATCAATTATGGAATGATTGAACAAATTTTGGTTATATAATTATGATGGAATACTATTATGATGAATGGAAATGGTGATGAATACTTTCAGAAAAACTTGCAAAAATTGTGAACTTATTATGTAAAGAGAACCAAACAGAACCAGGAGAAAGAACATTGTACACTGGAACAGTGATATCGTACAATGATTGACTGAGGAGAATGATTTCGCTATTCTCAGTACAATGATCTAAGACAATTCTGAAAGACATAATGAAAAATGCTATCCACCTCTAGAGAAAATAATGCAGATCAAAGCATACTTTTAATTTTTATTTTTCTTAGGTTGCTTTTGTTTTATTTTCTTCTCTCTCTCTCTCTCTCTCTCTCTCTCTCTCTCTCTCTCTCTCCCTTCCTTCCTTCCTTCCTTCCTTCCTTCCTTCCTTCCTTCCTTCCTTCCTTCCTTCCTTTCTTTCTTTCTTTCTTTCTTTCTTTCTTTCTTTCTTTCTTTCTTTCTTTCTTTCTTTCTTTCTTTCTTTCTTTCTTTCTTTCTTTCTTTCTTTCTTTCTTTCTTTCTTTCTTTCTTTCTTTCTTTCTTTCCTTCCTTCCTTCCTTCCTTCCTTCCTTCCTTCCTTCCTTCCTTCCTTCCTTCCTTCCTTCCTTCCTTCTTTCCTTCCTTCCTTCCTTCCTTCCATCCTTCCTTCCATCCTTCCTTCCATCCTTCCTTCCTTCCTTCCTTCCTTCCTTCCTTCCTTCCTTCCTTCCTTCCTTCCTTCCTTCCTTCCTTCCTTCCTTTCTTCCTTCCTTCTTTCCTTCCTTTCTTTCTTTCTTTCTTTCTTTCTTCCTTTCTTTCTTTCTTTCTTTTGGATCTCATTTTCTTTTCTTTTTTTTATTATAGCTTTTTATTTACAAGATATATGTATGGGTAATTTTTCAGCTTTGACAATGGCAAGACCTTTTGTTCCAACTTTTCTCCTCCTTCCCCCCCCACTCCTTCCCCCAGATGGCAGGTTGACCAATACATGTTAAATATATTAAAGTATAAGCTAAATACAATATATGTATACATGTCCATACAGTTATTTTGCTGTACAAAAAGAATTGGACGTTGAAATAGTGAATGATTAGCCTGTGAAGGAAATAAAAAATGCAGGCGGACAAAAATAAAGGGATTGGGAATTCTATGTAATGATTCACACTCATTTCCCTGAGTTTTTTCGCTGGGTGTAGCTGGTTCAATTCATTACTGTTCTATTGGAATTGATTTGGTTCATCTCATTGTTGAAGAGGCCACATCCATCAGAATTGATCATCATATAGTATTGTTGTTGAAGTATATAATTGTTCTGTGTTTTCGTTTACAAACTGACTAATATGGAAATGATTTAAATGATGTATAACTTATATCAAATTGTTTGCTTTCTAAATAAGTGAGAAGAAGGGGAGGGAAGGAGAGAATTTGGAACTCAATGTTTTTTAAATGCTAAAAATTGTTTCTACATACAGTTAGAAAAACTATTAAAAGAATACCTGCCTAAAACTTGTCCAGACATAGTCTCAGTTTTTAAAAGAAAAAGTTATGTTTTTATGAATAATGAGGAGTATCATAGTATAGTAGAATTTTAAGTATGAAGAGACCTCAGAGTTCATTTAGTCAATGACCTTGTTTAAAAAATGAAGTTGAGACTGTGAGATGATCAACCATGAATAGACTTTGGACAAAAAAATGCCATGTGCATCCAGAAAAAGAACTATGGAGAATGAATGTAAATCAACATATGCTATGTTCATTTCTTTTTTCTGTTTTTTTTTTCTTTCCCATGGTTTTTCCCTTTTGCTCTGATTTTTCTTTCCCAATAGGATTCATAAACCAATGTGTATTAAAAATAAATAAAATTTTAAAAGAAAAAAATTTAAAAATGAAATTGAATAAACTAAGGGACTTGTCTATGATCATACAGACTTTTGAAGTTATTGAAATTGATTCCTCTTCTTGACAAGGCTAATATGTATATGCAATCTTTATCCCATTCTCAAATGTCGTCTCCAGAAGACTGCTTCTACTATGATTCCCATACTTTCTTTTATCTTTAGTCTCTACCGATTTAATGGTCCATTTCCTTATATCTATAAATATACTCATATCTCTCTAAATATTCTTTTTAAAAATTTTTATTATTGGATTAGTGATATAAACAGCATACATGTTTATGCTTCTCTTGCTCTTGACATTGGAAATAAAATTTTTATGATTTCTGATCTTATGAAAGCTTAAAATCCTTCTATGTCATTGAATGACCATTTCCTCCTTCCCTTGAAGTATTATGCCTAATTTCACCAGGTAGGTGATCTTTGGTTCTAGTTCTAATTCCTTTGCTTTCAAGAATATCATGTTCCATGACCTCCAGTCCTTTTATATTGCAGCTGCCAAGATCTGTATAATTCTAATTATGACTTCCCAATACGTGCATTGTTTCTTTTTGGCCACTTTTAATATCTTTCCTTGAGCTTATAGTTCTGAAATTTGAGCATAATGTTCCTTGAATTTTTATTTTGTTATTTCTTTCTTGAGGTAATCAGTTCAGATTCACTCAATGTTTATTTTGCCTTCTGGTTCCAGAACATTAGGACAGTATTCTTTGATAATTTCTTGAAAGATACTGTCTAAGGGAAAGATAATGGTAAATATTGGAGGAGATGTGGGAAAACTGGAACATTAAAACATTGCTGGTGGATTTGTGAATTGATTCAATCATTCTGGAGAGCAATTTGAAACTATGCTCAAAGGGCTATCCAACTGTACATATTCTTTAATCCAGCAGTGTCTCTATTGAGCCTATATCCCAAAGAGATCATAAGAAAGGGAAAAGAAAGACCCATGTGTGCAAAAATATTTGCAGCAGCCCTTTTTGTAATAGCAAGGAATTGGAAACTGAGTGGGTGTCCATTAGTTGGGGAATGATGGAATAAATCAGGGTATATGAAGGTAATGGAATATTATTGTTTTATAAGAAATGATCAGCAAGCTGATTTCAGAAAGACCAGGAGAGACTTATATGAATTGCTGCTAAGTGAAGTAAATAGAACCAAGAGAACATTGTACACAATAACAAGAAAAATATGTGATGATCAGCTGTGATGAACTTGACTCTTTTTCAACAATGAGGTGATTCAGGGCAATTCTAATAGATGTGATGGGGAGAGTCACTTGCATTAGAGGACTATGGGGACTGAGTATGAATCACAATATAGTATTTTCATATTTTTGTTGTTATTTGTTTGTTTGCTTTTTTATTTCTCATTTTTCCTTTTTGATTTGATTTTTTTCTTGTGCAGCATGATAATTGTGGAAATATGTATAGAAGAATTGCACATTTTTCTATTTCCGTCTTCAGTTCCTTTTACAGATGAGGAAACTGAGACAACATAATTAATTGTCTAGTGTCACATAGCTATTAAGTGTCTGAGGACAGATTTGAATTCTTGTCTTCCTTATGTCAAGCCAAGCACTCTATCCGTTGCTTAATGTAGTTGCCCTTCCATTTATCTAGTCCATTGCCAAATCCTGTCATTTCTAACTTCATAATGCCTCTCATGTGTTTCTTACTCTATCCATCCAAACAGTTACCAGCCTAGTTCAGGTCTTTATCACTTCTTAAGTATTGTAATAGTATCCAAAGTACTTTTTCTACTTGAAGTCTCTTCATATTCTGAATCTGTCTTTCACTCTGTTGTCGAAGTAATTTTGCTTAAATTTAGGACTGATCGTGTCACCTCCCTGCTCAATAAGCTCCAATCATTGCCTTTTACTTTCAATTAAATTTAAAACTATTTATAATTTGTCCCCCCCCCCTTCCTATCTTTTCAGACTTCTTACCTTTAATTCTCCAAATTCTTTATGATTCAGCTACTACATTGTCCTTCTTGCTGTTTCTTGAATAGGATACTCTGTTGTTATTGCTCTATCATTGTACTGGCTATACTCTACTCTTAGAACTCTGCTTCTTAGTTTACCTGGCTTTTCTCTGGATTTAACACAAATCCTTGCTTCCAGAAGAGGCATTTTCCAGTTTTCCTCTGACTCATTTACTAATAATATTTTCACCTCTCAGATTATGCTCCATTTATTCTCTTTCAGCTTTGTATGTATATAGTTTCCCCCCCCTCCCTGTGTTTTATCTCCTATTAGAATGTGAGCTACTTGAAGGTAATGATTTTTGCTTAGGGTTTTGCATAATGCTTAATAAATGTTTGTTGATCTCTATTTTTTTTATCCCTAAAGTAACATTTTTCTCTTTGGATTTTATTAAAATACAAGAACTAAAGACAACTAATAAGATTTGGTCAGCTGCTCTATATTGCATTAGATTGTTTTGTGTAGTTTTGGGTTATTAGCATACAAATGACAGAAACATAATAAAAACTTAATATTTTTATTATATTTTATTAAATGTATTATCTAAATTGGAACCTTTGTTTTTATTAGTTTTATAAAAGTTTTTATTTTCCAAACATATGCATTGATAATTTTCAATATTCACTCTTGCAAAACCTTGTATTCCAAAAATTTCCCCTCCATTCTCCCCATCCTCTCTCCTAGATGGCAAATAATCCAATATATGTTAAAAACTGCATTTCTTCTATACATATTTCCACAAATATTATGCTGTACAAAAAAAAAATCAGATCAAAAAGGAAAAAAGTGAGAAAGAAAGCACAATGTAAACAAACAAACAACAAAAAAGTGAAAATTCTATATTGTGATCTACACTCAGTCTCCACATTTTCTCTCTAGGTACAGAAGGCTCTCTTGGAATTGGTTTGAATCACCTCACAGTTGAAAAGGGTCATATCAATCAGAATTGATCATCACATAATCTTGATGTTGCTCTGTACAATAATCTCCTGGTTCTGCTCATTTCACTTAGCTTCTGTTCATGTGAGTCTCTCCAGGTCTTTCTAAAATCATCCTGCTGATTGTTTCTTATAGAATAATAATATTTCATAACATTCATGTACCATAGCTTATTCAGCCAATTCTCTAATTGATGGGCATCCTAGCCACTATAAAAATGACTGCCACAAACATTTTTGCACATGGGGGTCCTTTTCCCTTTTTTATAATCTCTTTAGGATATAGACCCAGTAAAAACATTGCTGGGTCAAAGAGTATGCACAGTCTGATAGCCTTTTGGGCATAATTAAATCAGAACCTTTGACAATAAAAGGGTGGTAAGAATAGAAACTTCTGGTTTGAAACAGAACTTTATCAAATTCCTAGATTTGGTCATCTGATGTTTGGTGACTTTTTGTGAAAGATGACAGTTTTATAGTCAAGTTAGATTACAAGTAGATAATTTAATTCTGGGAATTTTAAAATTTAATTAAGATTGTTGGAATTGCATGTGATCTTTATTCCTTGTTATTTCCTTTCTATATGGTTTAGAAGGCTTGTGTTTAGATGGGCTAAATTCATAAGGCCTCTTCAAGATTTTTGGGGTGGATCATTCTAAAGGATCTAGGTCAAACAATCTTTAAATTAAATTTTAGATTAATTTCTCCAATTTCCTTCATCTTTATTCTTCTTTTACTCTGATTTCTTTTTACTGTGCCTAATGGCCTTAAATTGAATAATATGTATCAATAAGAGTAAGTTTGATAACTAAATCTGTAATTTCATTGATTTTAGAAGACTCCATGTGTGGGAATTTTCTTCAATGATTCAGATATGTAACTGGTATGTAACATATACTAGGGAACCAAAAAGTTACCTAGTTAGTATATATCAGGTTAATAAATTGAATATGAGACTTTTTGACTCCATAACTGTTCTTCTACATGCACAATGCTTTGCCTCTCCACAATTGAAAATTGTAAAATTCATATTTTAACTTGACAGTTATCTGAAAATAAATGGCATAATTTCTGTGAGCACATTCAACTTCTATCAGCTATAATGTTAATAGCTATCCTTTATATGAAACTTTAAAAAATTTGCAAAGGTTTCCATTAGCATGCTGTAGGTAAACTTGATACCCTCTTAAGTAACTATAAAACTTAAAAGTTATTTTTAAGAACTTATGGTCAAAAAGGTGGAAGAAATAATGTTAGGAAAA
The DNA here is from genome assembly GCF_048593235.1 of Sminthopsis crassicaudata. Classification (NCBI taxonomy): domain Eukaryota; kingdom Metazoa; phylum Chordata; class Mammalia; order Dasyuromorphia; family Dasyuridae; genus Sminthopsis; species Sminthopsis crassicaudata. The sequence continues at coordinate 281,902,097 of NC_133618.1, forward strand.
ATTGAGATGTTGAACGTAGGGATGAATTGGATGGTCAGATTTTTAGACAGTTTGTACACAATGTATTTACATCTAAAAATATTAGTATTTTACTTGCTTATATTTTTATAACTTTATTCTAAATCAACAGCTCTATTAATTTTTAATATTTATTTGGGATTAACTAGTAATTAGCTTTAAGATACAAATATGTTTAGAAGATGATGGGTAATTAGTCATTAACTCCATGGTAAAAATTAATTTAAGAAAATTATTCCAGTTAATATTTTGATCACCTAGGTGATCTAAGAGAGTTTTCTACTGGGAAAAAGGATGTAAATAAATTTGGATCATGGAGTACTTTTCATGACAAGGTAGGGCAGGCTTACCCTCTGCTGTTGTAAAGATTAGGGGAGTGGTCACGGTGTTGACAAAGACATGTAGCAAGGCAATGGATGAAGAATTTCTTCTATCTTAAAATTTTATTTGGGGTCAAGACAAGTTGAAAGATTGATCCAATAAATGATAAATCTTTAGGAAATTCATGAGAGATGCTAAATATATTCTTTCTATAATTATTAAAAATACAGATTAAAAAAATCATTGTCAAAGTGTGGTTTTGATTGCCTGGTTATCTCAACCTGAAGTATCCTTTTCACATTTTGGGATTTATGGAAGAACATGACTTTTTAAGCATAAAATGTCTTTTTAAAAGTATTTGATATAGTAAAGCTTTGTTTGAATAGATCCGATTAGTGCCTAAATGATAGTCAAACATATTCTATATTTGGTTAGATTCCACTGGTAATAGGAAGCTGTTTCCAGATGTCAAAATTAAAGCATTAATGCTGGCTCATGAAACATCTTGTAACATCTTGTGCTGTCATGCACTTTTTGTATCAGAAAGTCTATACTCAGTACTTAGTATTTTTTCCATTACTAGCCAATGAAATTGCTTCAGATAACATGCTCAAATTTAAAGGGAAATTTCCATGATTTATCTTTTGTTAGGTAGGTGTCCTAAATATGGTCCTGGGATTATTTGAATGATTTTTTGCTATTGGACTCAATTGGGAACTCTCATATTTTACATTCCTCATCACTGCTGGCTGTACTCCATCTTGTATTTCTGTATCCTCCATTATCTCCATCTTTTAGTTCATTATCAGTTAGGTTCTCTTCATATTGAATCATATGCATTTTTTAAAAAAAAATAGCTCTGATAATAACTTGTTTAAGAATACAATTTGTCTATATCCATTTGTCTCTCTTTTTTTTCCTTTCTGATTCTGTCTCTCTCTCCTCTCTCTCTCTCTCTCTCTCTCTCTCTCTCTCTCTCTCTCTCTCTCTTCTCCTTACACGCACACATGTGCACACACACACACACATATGGCTACCTTACTTTTCTTTCCGACACTCCTCTTTTCTTTCTCCCAGCAACAAAGCATGTTTAGGTATAAAATTATAGTTTATTGCTGAAATTCTAACTTTCATCTCAGTTTCCACTTGGACAGTATGGCACTAACAGTGTATCAGCTTTTGCTCATATCTATTATCCCGTTAATGTGTTGTGCTGGTAATCCTGCTTTAATAATTATTAGAATTCTATTAGCTCAGATACTCAGAGTGGTTATATATATCTCATTGATCTGAGGTGTTCTAAAAATTCTCAAGATTACAAAAAAGAAGGTTGCCTCACTCAGTTTCTTCTACAATGTGAGTAAAAGAAGCATTAATCACCTCTGTGAAATTTTCTTAGTGCAGAAAAATTGAAAACTCCATGAAGATTTTAGATAGGAATGGCAATCCTCTTCTGAAATTTCTGAAACAGAAGATGTCTTGATTAAAACTATATCACTCTCCATTTGACTTTGAGCTTCTTGAGGGCAGGGGGTATCTTACATGCTTCTTTGTATCCTCAGCACTTTGCACAGTGCTTGCCTGTCACATAGTAGGCACTTAATAAATGTTTGTCAATTAGCTGCTTGTTTTTAAGAATTTTTTTTATTTCTCAGAAAAATGTAGTTTTACTATGAGATGACCCATTTTTATTAATTTCAATAACATTTTGAGAATAGAAATTTCCTGACTGATAGATACCTAGAAGTACTGGTTTTTGAATTAATGCAGAAGGATGGTAGAATGGTACACATTTTTTTTTTCATTTTGAAAAATTTAAAGCCATGTATAAATGGTACTTTATTTTAATTATTGAGATTCCCAATTATAAGATATGAAGCCACCTAATTACTGATATAACTTTTGTATTCCTCAATCTTCACATTTATTTAAGATTATTGTACCTCTGTTGCATACTTATTTATCTTTTCTGTATAGGGTTTTGGGATACTTAACTCTTAATTTTTAAATAGCTATATAGGAAAACTTTTTTTAAAATCTCCTTTCAATCTTTTGCTCATTTTAATAATAATCAAATATCAGGTTAATTGGAATGTGTTGGTACATTATAAATACATTTAAAATGTTGAGTTTAATTTTGAATTTTTGTTATTCTAATCATGAAAAATACTAATAGCCATTTCTACACACAAAGAGAAAAAGATTATATAAGAAACCACAGACATATAGTTCATTTTTGAACACATGATAATTTTGAAGACATGCTAATTTCAAAACTGCCCCTTTTGTATGTCCATTGGCACTCTCTTCTGTTCACTTCTGTGCATTTAAAATGCTTCAAAGATAGTCTTTTCTTTATTTTCTACTTATTTTTGGAATCAGTACTATTATTCCCTTCACTCTCATCCCCTCATCAACATAAAAACTCTCCTTTTTAATTAAGCATGGATAATAATCAAAATAACTCTCTCACCCAACTAAAAACATAATCAAGGAAAACAAATACACTATGGATATTTCAAATTATATATCTCTCCTGTATTTTAGTCTATCAATTCACTATCAAGAAGTGAATAACTTCTTTTCATTGATAACAATTCATAAGCCTTTTAAAGTTTCTTTATATTGTTAACAGTCACAAATTTTTCTGGTTTTACTTACTACATTTGTCATCAGTTCATACAAGTCTTCCTATGTTTCTCTAAATGCATAATTTTTGTCACTTATTACAGAGTATTAATATAACATCATGATAGTTTGCAATTCTTCACTAAAATAAAAAGGAAACTATGCATATTTTAGTGTTTCTTTAGGTTTAATGTTCAATTGCTTTCCAGAATACCTAAACCATTTCAGTTTCACCAATTGTGCTCTACTGTACCTAGACTATGAGATAGTTTATTCATTTTGTAAATACTTTCAGTGGAATTTCTCTTCCTGTCTTTTCTTACAGATTTTTTTCCCCCTTGAAGCAATTGGGGTTAAATGATCTGCCCAGGGACACACAGCTAGGAACTGGTAAAATGTCTGAGGCCAGAGTTGAACTTGGGTCCTCCTGACTTCAGGGCTGATGCTCTAACCACTGCACCATCTAGCTGTCCCTCTTGTTAGATTTTGAAAAGCCAACAGTTTGAGGAGGTTCATTTTATATCACATTATTTTCATGAAGTTATTATATTAATAATTTTAATCAATTCTCCATGGTAATCTAAGAAGTGGACCATTAATTTTTTCCTCTTTGCATATGGTTATTCCTGCAACTTCCTTTTTTTGTCTTGTGTTACAGTTAGCATTTCTAGAAGTGTGTTAAGAAATGATGGTAGCAATAATGCTTATAATTGTACCTCTGATCTACTGAAAAGTTTTTGATGCAGTATTAGGGATGTAATTTCTGATCTAGATGGTAGAAATCGCAACATTTATAGGTCAAACACGTGTCTAAACAGTTTAAAAATCCAGACATTCTTCATTTAACTTATGCAGTAGGCAAATAACTTTTCCCTATGTTTTGTGTCCTCCCAAGTGCCCTAAATATTTGACCAATTTTGTGTAACCATTACCACTAAGGATACCAAGTCAATGAAGCCAGTTTTGTTTTATGTTTGATTATTACACATTATGCAGGCTTTAAATAGATATTTATCATATAAATGAAAGATTCCTTTAGTCCCATTAGAGTTAAACAGAAATAGGAATAGGTGCTGAATTTTTGTTACAAGCTTTTTTATGATTTTGTGCCTGTGTAACTAATAAGATATGCTATGTTATAGTTTTCCTTATATTGAGAAACCTTGTATTATAAATTCAACTTGATTACAGTATATAATATTTTAATATGCTTCTATAATATCTTTACTAGTATTTATTGAATATCTATGTATTCGATAATATTCAGTATTCATCTATGTATTTCCTTCTCTTTTTTTTTTCTCTCCATAATTTAAGTATCTAGATCCTATCTGTATCACAGAAATAATTTTGTAAGATCCCTTGTTTTCTTACTTTTTCAAATTTTGTATGAAGTATTGTGTAATGTTCAAGCTAGCTTTTTGGAGGTTCTTCAGACCTCTTAGCAGGATAAACACCACAAGAATGGTCAAGAATATAGTTTAGAGTTTTTATTCTGGCCCAGTCTTGATCTCAGTGGAGAAGTGCAGGAGGCAGGAGAGCCACCAGAAGGATGGTCAAAAATGAAATGTCTTATTTTCAGGCCTTAGCAGACTTAAATACCTTGGTATGATTACATCATTATAGCACACTATGTATGTGTCAGCTAGAGAACCATTATATCACCATGCTAAGTACTAAGTATATGTATACTAAAGAACCATCATCAATTCCGCTGATTTAACACCTTGTTATAAGTATCCTTGTTTCAAGTATACTTCTCCAAAGTTCCAACTCTCCACAGTATTGGAATTGTTATTTAAATCGTGGATTCTTTAACTTTTTGCACATGGGATCCCTTTTGTGTAGAGAAATTTTTTACATTATCTGGGTATATAGGTGTATCAATAAATATAAAAATACATATTTATTGATAATAAATCATAAAGAAATTTATTTTTAAACAATCTTTTGGCATATATATGCATACTTTTACTATGTATTAAAATGAAAACAAATTTGCATACTAATAGGATGGGTATACTTATTTTTGTTGGGATATTTGACACCTCTTACTGTTATTCCTACATCCACTTACAGGACCCTGTATGAGGTTGTGGCTCATAGTTTAAGAAGCTTTGACTTAAATATTTGATAGTATATATTTTAAAATCCATTTATCTCTGGGTAGTTTTTTTTGGGGAGAACTCTTTTATTTTCTGCCTACTTCTACTTTCCTTTTCATTACACTCTTTAAAATGCCTTTTGCATATTTAATAAATACTTCCATCTAAAGTCTTTTCTTTTTTTACTCTTTGCATCTTTTGACTACTTCCTGATAATACAGCATTTCTGGCCACCCTTTTCAGTAATGATTGCACTCATATCCCATGATTTATAGGTAGTGGTAGAATATTCAGAATATTCCTATCTTCCCAGTGCCATTTGTAAGACTTTTCTAGAATGATTTTTCAGTAACCTCTACTCCTTTGAGAATCATTCAAATTTATCATCCAATGTATATTCTTTAAACTGTAATCTACTGACACTCAGGATATTCTCCTTCCTTTGTCAATGAGTTCAGTGCTGGGTTCATAGACTTTCTATCATAATTCTTGGGCTTCCTAGGAAATATATTGACATATTTTCAAGTGCATGCTACATAATCTCAACTATGCTTTTATTACAAGGCACTTCTTTTACACCTCACTGGCTATTCCCCTTACTGTTTTTCTTCCTTTTCGTGCTCAAAAAAGTTATCAATAATAAGTGTTTCTACTTACTTTCTTTGTACGTGATCTGAAACCCTCTTTAATCTGGCTTCATCATTGTACTGAAACTGTTCTCACCAGTTATCAGTGATTCCTGCCAAATTTGATAGCTTTTGATAATTCCTCATCTTTCTCAACTTCTTTATAATTTGATCCCTACTCTCTCCTCTCTAGGTTACCATAATATCACACTTAGTTTTTTCCCCCACTTATTTGACCTTTCTTTCATTGGATCTTCCTTGAGTTCACACTTATGGTGTAGAGTTACCTGGAAGATCTAAAATGGTTCTTCTTTTCTCCCTTTATACTGTCTTGTTCTCATTATCTACTTTGGGTTCAATTATTATCTCTTTATCCAATTCTAACTTCTTTCCTAAGATACATATCCAGACCCTATGACTTTTCAGTAACTGTACTACAAGCTTGGAGCACTTTCCCTCTTCAGTTCTACCTTTTGGTTTCCTTAGGTTCCAATAAGATTCGACTCATTTTTATGAGGCATGATCTGGTCGCATCAATAGCTAGTGTCTTCTTTCTAAGATGGCCTTCCATTTACATCACACATGCCTTCAATTAATCATTAAGAATTTAAATACCTACCATGTGCCAGATACAGTAATTGGTGCTAGAAATACAACTACAAAGAATAAAATGATCCCCATTCAAAATGAGAATATATTGTAATTGAGGAGACACTGAGTGCTTATAAAATATACATTGCATAAATATAAAGTTAACAAATTCACATAAACATACACAGATACAAAATAAATATAAAGTTATTTGTGAGGGAACTTACTAATAATTAGATAGACCAAGAAAGGGTCCAATTAAAGGTGGGGCTTTAGTTGACTGTTAAAAAAGATGAGAGATTCTATGAAGTTGTGATAAAGAGAGAATGCATTTCAGACACAGTGGACAATCACCACAAAGACACAGAGATAGAAAATTGAGTATAGTGAGTAATAAAGTAAGGGACAGAAAGAAGGTCAGTTTGACAAGATGCAGAATGTATGAGAAGGAGTAATGCCCTCCACTGAATTTGAAAAGATAAATTGAGAATAGACTGGGTAGAACAATAAAAGATAAAAATAAGTTATATTTTATCCTGGAGGCAAACAGAAGCCATGACTGTTATGGCTCACATGGTCAGATCTGTACTTAAGCAGGACCATGTAGGATGGACTAGAAACATAAGGCAAGGGGAACAATTATGAAGTTATTTTAATAATGTAAATTCCTAGAAGCAAAGACCAGATTTTTGCCTTTCTTTGTATCTACAGCACATGAAAGAATGCCTGTCACATATGAAGTCTTTAACAAAAGTTTGTTAAAGCCTTTTTTGTTCATTAATCTGGCTAATATATTTATATAAATATTTATTCATTTTTATTGATCAGTTATTGACATACAATTTTCTCTTTATTTATTGTAACTTTTACTTTTGCTATTAGAAATTTGGTTTTTATCTCTTTTAAAATTTAGATTCTAGTTTTATATCAATTAAATATGTTTTTTAAAAATTTAGTTTTATTAGCCTATTTAGTCAAAAATATCTATTTTTATGGGTTTTTTGCATACTTTATTCATTGCTGCTTTGTTGATTAATAAGAAATAAAATTTACCCTAAGAACAACTTTGGTTACATTTCTAAAGTTTTATTATGGGATGTTTCCATTGAGATGATTTTTTAAATGAAATTAAACTTTGTTTCTGTTATTTGATTTTTGATCCAATTTTAGGATTAAATTATTTGGTCTTCATTTAAATTTGAATTCTTTAAATTATTTTTTTATTGTTAATAATTTGTGTTTCATTGTGCCAGTAAATGATATGTTTAATGACTTATTTTTTTGCATTTATGGTGTTATAATGTCTTAATGTATGTTTTTTTTTGATAAAGAGCTATTCATAACTGAGAGTATGTATATTCCTTTCTATTCCCATTCAATAATTCCAAGAAATATATAATTTTTAAATTTTCAAAAGTCTTATTCATTTTCTTGACTTCTCTTTTATCATTTTGTTAGATTTATTAGATATGAAAGTCTGAAGTCACAGATTATAATTTTGCTCTTTGTCTCTATATTTGTATTAACTTTTAAATCCTCATACACAATGCTATTCAATGCAATAATATCAAGTTATGAGATTATCTCACTGTTAGATCTTTAAGCAGAATATCATCAGAGAACTCTCAATCCATATTCAGATTTAGAACAGTCAGATCACTGCAGATTTTTGACTCTCCTGAAGGTTCTTGGAGAACTTCAGGCTTCAATATGAAGACATTTAATTAATCATAAGAATTATATTATATAGTACTTTACCATTTAGAGTGCTTTCTATATATTTTCTCATTTGAGATCATTTCATCACCCACTATACTTTTCTGCACATGATGGACACTAAATAGTGAATAATAAAAAATATTTGGTTTGAGCTTTTCTTTTAATATTATAAAATTAAAAAAACTCATGCATTGCCTAATTATATATTTTTAAAAATATTTTTTTGATATCCTTTGTTTTTATATCAATGTTATTTCCCATCTACCTACCCCGGACTGAAACCCTCTCTTCCCTCTGGCTTGTGACAGGGGGAAAAATCAAATAAAAACATTTCACATCAATATTTTCTTTAAATATGTTTACAATATTCTATCCTTTTAATCTTCCATTCTTTGCCATGAGAGATAAGATATATTTGATTATTTCTTTCCCAGGAATGTATGTTTATGGTGGTAGAGTGGATAAAGTTCTGGATTTAAGGAAGACCTGAGTACATATTTGACTTTAGATACTTACTAATTGTTTGACCCTGGGAAACCTCTATTAGCCTCAATTTATTTAACTATAAAATGGGTTTGATAATAGCATCTATTCCGCAGAGTATTTGAGGATCATATGAAATATTGTAAAACTCTTAACATAGTTCCTGACATATAACAGATGCTTAATAAATGATATTCCCTCATTTGTTTTCTTTCCTTTTCCCATTACTCAGGTCAACTTCTTCTTTTAAAATTGCTATCTTCATTATGTGTGTCATTCTCTTGGTTCTGCAAATTTCATTTTGTAACAGTTTATGCAGATGCACATTTTCTCTGAATTCCCTAATTACTAATTTACTAAACACTAAATTATTATTTCCAGAACCATTAGTCCCTATTATGTGAGCTTTATTTCAGCTTCAAATGGCTCTTGTAAAGCATTTACTATGCAGTAAACTATTAGAATATGAACATACTTAACTGTGTCCTCCCAGTGTGATACTTTCTGGCATATAGATACATTGTTCAAATATAATACATCATCATAGATGAAATTAGGCAAAACCACCTTGATAAATTGACCCTTTTAAAGAAAGGAAGCTTCGGTTCTATGGGAAACTGTGTGAATTTCTCTACCTTGATGCCCCCCATCTCCATCCTCACCCTCATCCTTTACCACAGTTCCTCTATTTTACTTCCTTTTTCATTAATATGTGACTAGCTGATTTCTGAGGGTGTGTGTGTGTGTGTGTGTGTGTGTGTTAAACATATCGGCAGAGAAAGTCTGAGGAAAATCATAGCTCTTAAGTTAAATCCTTGCATATGCCAAGATTTAAACCATAACACATTTTCGTATCTGAGTGGGGGTGGGTAGAAAGAGTGGGAGAAAGAGACAAAAAAAAAAAACAAAACCTCCAACTACTACCTGAAAGACCAGGCTGGTAATGGAAGTGCTGACAAAACCAGCTCCAGCATACAAACGGAGGCCCTATTACCAGGCCCTTAGGGTGGACTGGTTGATATCATTTGCACTTTAAGCAGTTTTAGGTGTTAAATTGCAGGCAATTGCACAGTGTGATAAAACACCCTTCAAAGATAGGAAATAATCCCTCCTTTTCCCTACACTATTTTCTTACAGGAAATCTTAACTCATAAATGGTAGTATTGGGTAATGTGTTTCTAGTAAAATGCAGCATAATCCATTTAGTTACAATACTTATCCCTTTACAGTGACAGAAAGTAACAGGTTTAGGCTCTGCTCAAAAGACATCAAGCTTAATTTCCATTGAAGATTTGGATTTTCATTTTCATTATTCTCTTCCTGACTTTTTAATGGCAATTTAAGACTATTTGGCAGAAAGGATCAAAATCAAAAAGGTCCCAGGGTTGGGATATTTTTATGCAAGAATTTCTTTGTAGTTAATTTTTGACCAGTAGGTAGGAATGTCAGCAGTGGGCCAATCCCCTCAATATGATAGTTGACTTTCACTATTTTTACTTTTCACCATTATATTATCTAATTCTGGGATAATAATAATAAGGATGCTTAATCTGTAGTTGTGTTCTGTTATATGTATAATAACTTTGAGTTCTTAGATAAAAAGGTTGTGAGAAGATAAAGAGATTGTTGGGTTGTGACTATTGCCTGAGTAACAGGAATGCTTGATGTAGTTTTATGGAAACTGATTATTCTTGAAGAGGTCAAATACAGAAACTCTGATCCTATGTTTCAGTACCTCTAGTTAGTTGTAGGAATTTGGAGTAGAAGAGGTCCCACTTTTTTTTTTTTTTCTAACTTTTTTAGTTCACAAACCCGATGGACAAGATGAAACAATCTTATTTGGAGTAACATCTGATGTTAATGACAGATTCAAAGAAATCGATCACATTTTACATAGATTTAATTAAAACAGATGAATAGAACTTTGCTACTTTTTTTATTCAATCAATTCAATTCAATAAGCATTTATTAAGATTTCTGATATGAAAGGCAGTCTCAAGATTAAAAAGAGAAAGACAAAATAGTTCCTGTTCTCAAGCAGCTTGCATTCCTTTGATACATCACTGGCCATTAACTGTCTTGAAGAATCTGAGATAAATAAGTGACAGTTCACTCAATTACTCTTAATAGGGTTAAAACTCTATTGCAGACTATATCCTTTTCACAAACATAATTTTGTCCTCAACCATATTAATTCACTCAATATGTACTAGGTCAAGGGTCACCTACAGAGAAGCCTTATATGAATCCAAAGGAAAGCCAAATATTTAGAGATTTGAATGTGACAGACCACTGAATTCTATGATATCTTAAATACTAATAGGAAAGCTGAGAAAAAAAGTATATTAGCAGGCAAAGATTAGATATATGGATAAGGTGAACATATATATATATATATATATATATATATATATATATATATATATATATATATATATATATATAAATATGTAACACATAAAATATACATGCTTTATAATGTATATGTATAATATTGGGCAAGACTAAAAAAATTGGGTTTTTAACAGTATCCTAGGTCTATGGCCATATGAGCAGCAGGAACCCAGAAATAATGGTCCTTCTACTCCCTGGGCCATCTTAACAAGCCACAGGGAACCAGATTTACTGAAATTGCTGATTGCACCATATGGCCCAAATGTGGCATCAACATGTCATTGAATTCTGTAATAAGCCAAAGAGTGACAAGCAATGTAGCACAGAGCCTGCTGCATTAACACTTCAGTTAACCAGCAAATTTAAGAGAAGGTGATGCTCTATTAAATTAATTGTACAACTATTTTCTGGTTATCTGTTTGATAGAGAAACTTCCAAAGGACAGTATGGTTCATTGAAGAGTGATGAATTTGCATGGAGGTGGAAATGCCAGCTCAGCCTCTTACTGCCCATGAGCTTGGGATGGTCATTTTACTTCCCCAAGATTCAGTTTTCTCATCTGGACTAAGTAGATTCTGAGTTCCTCTTTACCTCTAGGTATGTAACTCAGAATATTCTTGCTAGAGTTAGGGACTTGTGTAGTTTCTTGAATTTTTAAGATGCTTATGATTGTTTCTAGATCTCTAAATTATATGTTTAAGAGCTTATTTTACAACCACAACTCTCCAAAGTGGTATCAAAATTATCAGCTATAACATCAATACATCTGGAAGCCCTGGAAGGAATGCATAGAAAAATTGTCTATGAGATTTCACTTTAGCAAAATAGGCTGGAGGGGAAAATAGCCTTATTTCCAAAATTCCCACAGATGGACAGTAGAAAACTGCAGAAATCCATAAGTAGGAACATTGTTTTAGAGAAAGATTCTCTGAAGTGGAAACCATGTTTAAGACTCAGAATGACAGAAAATGGATAACAATACAGTTCAACAAATTCAATTCAATACATATTTTTAATTGCCTGCTGTGTTCTGAGCACTATGTTATCTGTAGGAAAGGGAACTGATGAATGAATATTGAGCTAAATTGTCTCAGAAGAGGCATTCATACATTCTCCCAAAGGCTAACTCTTCTACTTGTGCTTTAGATTTAATTATTTTCAGGCTCCTGACAGTCCTTATTTCTATATTTATCCTAGTCAATTTCTCAATTTCTACTGACTCTTTTCAGTCCTACTTTGTTTCTACCCCAAATATATACAAGTTTCTCCATCTGGACAAAGTAAAGAAGCTTAGTGGAAATGGAAAGATTGCTGGTTCTGGAATCAGGAGCTGTGAGCTTGAATTTAGGCTCAGATAGATACTTAATTACTTTGTGATTACAGACAACTTCATTTTGGAAAATCTTGGTTTCTTAATTTGTAAAGTAATGTTTATGAGGAGGCAGCAAGGTGACATAGTACACAGAATGCCAGACCTGGAGTGAGGAAGATTTCTTCATGAGTTCAAATCAAGCTTCAGACACTTGCTGTGTGACCCTGGGCAAGCCACTTAATCCTTTTTGCTTCAGGTTCCTCATCTGTAAAATAAGCAGGGGAAGAAAATGGCAAAACTCTCCTATATCTTTGCCAAGACAACTCCAAATGGGGCTATGAAGAGTCAGACATGACAGAAAATGACTTAATAATAACAATAAATATTTCATTGTAAGTTCTAGGATACCTTCCATAATTTTATATAATACAATATTTATATACTATATAATATAAATATATCACAATTTGGTTTTGCCCTTTCCATTATTACTAACATTTTGCTATTAAAATAGTGTAACTATTAATGTTTTGATATATTATTTTATTTATTTTATTTCATGCCCTTTCTGTGTTTTTTTTTTCTTTTTTTAATCTTTTTTGAGTATATGCCTATGATGGAGACTATTAGGTCAAAGTATTTCAGCAGTTTAGTAATCTTTCTGCAATAATTCCAAATTATCATCCTGAATGCTTAGGCAAATTCAGTGATGCTAATAGCATATTAGTTTTCTTTCTTATATCTGCTCAAATGTAAACAATTTCCATATTTTATCATTTTTATCAATTTTATTTACTACCAAATATTTTGGTCATGTATTATTTATCTGCATCTCTGGTCTTTTTCCTTCTTTTCTGATCTGGTCTGCTTTTTCTCTGGTCTTTCCTTCTTTTCTGATCTGGTCTGCTTTTTCTGAATGTTTCCAAAGATTCATGACTCAACCCTCTAAACTTTTCTCTCTATATTTCCTACTTCAGAAAAAAAATCAACCATTCTTGTGAATTTAACAAATTACTCTTAACTCTATATTACTATTTTTGTATCTTTTAGGGTTTGGAAAACAAAGGGAATAAGCATTTACACTGCACTTACTATGTGCCAGGAAGTGTGCGAAGCACTATGCAAATATTATCTCATTTTATTATTTACTTATTATTATTTAATATTATTGTTATGAATAATTTTATTATTATCATTTATAATTATATTAAGATAGAATCATGACATCCATTTAAAAATCAGCATAATAAAAATAAAATTCTTAATTTCTCTAATTTTATCAAGGTAATAATCTAGGTTTAAAAATTTGTGTTTTTAACATTCCTTTTTTAAAAATTCTTTGTAGCTAGTCATCAAAATCTTCCTTTAAATTCATTTATTCTTTCTTTTTAATTTCTATTACCAGAGGTATAGTATCTCATTATCTCAAGCCTGAATCTCTTTACCTCTAATCTCTTACACTTTCTACTTATTCTATAACCTTTTCCAGTGTTATCTTCTGAAAACAACATTTTTAAAAAAAAACACTTATTTTTAAAAAGGTCTTTCAGATATCTCATTCCACACAGGATAAATCTCCAATTTCTCACTATCGCACTGAAGATCCTACTTAATCTGACTTCAAAATACCTTTCCAATTTTATTTCCCAATACTAGCCTAACTTTTGCTCCAAACCATTTTCCTTACTGTCCCTAATATACTTTACTTACTCTTAGCTTTCGTCCATGCTGTGCTCCCCATCTGGAAAATTCTTAGTTGGTTCCATTGCTAAGCAAATTATATCAAATGTTCTTTCTACCAAAGAAACACACACACATATATGTGTGTATATATACATATATGAATATAAATTTATACATATGCATGTATATCTATAGATTATCTATATCTTTGGATCCCAACTATAATACTTATTAGTTGTATGTAATAATATATATTATATTATACATAATAATATAATATTACTAATATTAGTAATTAATACTAATTAGTAGTAATAATACTAAGTATTAGTAATAATACTTATTACTTGAAAAGTCACGTAATATTTTCATGCCTTCATTCTTCATTTCAAAAGCATAGTAAACTTAAAAAGGTCCAGTATTAAGAATTTTTAATGGACTTCTTTAATATAAGAGATATGGCTTTCTTTATGAGGGAAAATTCTATCTTTTCTACTTTTGAGAGGCCCAAACAGAATCACAAATGATAACATCCATACATATGATTCTGGTTAAGAAAAAGGAACAGTTTGTATAAAAAGACAGAAATGTCTGCATATGAAACTTATCAAATAACTATAATTTTTTAAAGATTTGTAGAGAAGTATTTCCTTCATGCTATTTGATTACTAAGAAGCTTCACATCTGTATTTTTATGAATACTTTAAGAAGTAGAGTTATAAAGCCGTCATTACTATGAATGGTGAACAATATTAAGGAAAAATGAAATTGATTATATCTTAACAAAAAGGAAATTATTGGTTACCGATACAGGTGTAATTTCTGAAACAGCTCCTGTGTAGCCATAGTTTAGACATGAACCTCAATTAGTAGAAACGATAAAGATGTGCAGGCATTGTATACATTGTATACAATCATATACAGAAGCTCCAAGATCTCTTCAAAAATACTCCAAAAAATGGGAAATGGATAAGATATATTGAATCTAATTATCACAACTTTCTAGAAAAGTTTAAACATAAAGATGTCACCACAATAAGAAAGTCAGGAGACTGTCTATTTCAAACTATATTTTGTCATTTGAAACTGTGAAATCAAGGACAACAGTGGCATAGGATACAAATTTGTGAGCATAGCATTATGGAGGAGAAGGTTGAAAGACTGTGAATTACAATAGTCACAAAATAACAATCAAAATGGTGACACGTGTTAAAGGCTATTAAGGAGTCCCCTGAAGTTTGCAGGATAAATCAATTTAAGAGAAAGTTTGGCAAAAGTCTATTCTTATCCAGATCATCCTTTTCTAATTCTTCATGGTCTTAAGTGTTTTCTCTCTATTCCCCCTCTCTCTGATTTATCCTGTGAATATCTTGTTTGTATAAAGCTGTTTCTATGTTGAGTCTCTCATTAAACTGTGGGCTCTTTGATAAGGGTTTTGAGAGTATTCTTGGTGAAAATAAGGAAAGGGAACAGGCATGATTTTCTATAACAGACCATATTTGATAATCAACAATCAATTTTATTAAGTATTTACTTTGTTTTAAGCTCAGTACTAAACACTGGGAAACAAAGGCAGAAAGCTTGCTTATATGTTAATAAAAAAATTAATTGTATAGATAACAGGCAAATCACTTATAACCCATCACACAGAAACCTCTCCTCCTAAAAGGTTCAGATCTATCCATATCTACTACACAATCAAAATTTGCATAACTTTTACCTTCCAGCCTCCAAGGCATGCCTCTATAAATTCTCCTATTCAGTCTTTCTTTGCTCTAGATCTCATTTTAGGGGATTTTGATGTACATATTGTTATTCTCTCAAATACCCGAACCTCTCAGCTCCTCCCAGAGTTATTGTGTGAATCATGTGATAGATCATAAAAATGTTTTGCAAACCTACAAAAATGCTTAATAGTAGTAGTAGCACTACCACAGCTGTCTCCACAGCAGCAGGAGTAGAAGTATAGCACTAGGCATATAATACTAGTATGATTTTTCCAACCTCAGTAGAATAGATACTTGGAAAACTGAATGAGGAAATAAAGTTAAAAGTATGTAAGTAAACATCATTTATTCATAGCTGACTGGTTATTCTTTGTTTCAAAAATGCTTGGCCCCTAGAGATGATAACCCTTCTTTCTGGAGAGAAAAACCTCATTCAGATGACTCACTGAAATAGCTAAAGGTCAACCCCATGGATTCTCAGCAAAAATAGACATAGAAAGGCTCATTCATTTTCCTATGGAGAATAAATAGCACCTTGTGATATTTAGAGTCAAGTCAACAAGCATTTAAGTGTCTACCAAGTGGAAAGCACCATGTACAAACAAAATCTGTAGAAGATACAATAGAGATAATCTCAGACATAAGGCATTAGCATTAAAGGGGATTAGGAAAGGCTTCTTAAGGAAGATGAAATTTTAGCTGAAATTTGAGGAAGCTAGTAGGCAGAGATAATGAATGGGAAAAATCCATGCTTTAGGTAAAAATGTAGTAAGTAGGGAGATCAGAAAGGAGGCCATTGTCATTGAATTATATGTAGAGTATTGTAGAAGAGGATAAAAGATATATAAATATAAATGTATATATGTGTGTATATGTATATGTTTGTGTATGTGTATATATAAGGGGAGCCAGATGGCACAGGGTATAGAGCACCAGACCTGAAGTCAGGAAGACTTGAGTTCAAATGTGACCTCAAACACTTAATACTTCCTAACTGTGTGACCTTAGGCAAATCACTTAACCTTAATTACCTTGTCAAAATCAATCAATAAATAAAGATTAGGAAGGTAATAGAGGGCCAGATTATAAAGCTTGTAAAATACCAAATATAAGATTTTATATTTGATATGGGAGATAAGGAACCAATGAGATTTCTTTACAAAATGTAGGATACCATGGTTTTTTACCTGCGTGTTAGAAAGATCACTATAATGTTCATGGAAGAAGGACTGAAGAAGAGACTACCCCATAGGCTAATGCAATTCTCTAGGCATGAGGTGATGAGGGCTTGTAAAAGGGGAGGTGGCAGTGTCAAAGGAAATGAAAGGGCATGTACAGGAATTTTCTGAACTTAGAATCAGTATGATTTGGCAATTGATTACTGTTTGCATATAAGAGTATTAGAGTGAGGAATCAAGGATGATATCTAGATTATACAGTTTGGTGACTGAGAGCTGTGGGCATCCTTAGCATAGAAATTAGGAAAGGGGGAGGATTGTGATAGTCTAGGAAGAACAGTGTTATGTTGTTGCTGCTCAGTTGTTTAATTTGTGTTTGACTCTTCATTACTTCATGTTGGGGCTTTTCTTGGCAAAGATACTGAAGTGATTTGTCATTTTCTCTTCCAGATCATTTTACAGATGACAAGGAAATGGGGTAAACAGGGTTAAGTGACTGGCCCAGAATCACATAGCTGTTAAGTGTCTGACACCTGATTGGAACTCAAAAAAATGAGTCTTCTTGATTCCAGGTCTGGTAATCTAACCATTGTGCCATTTAGCCCTAAGATGTGTCTATAGGACTTTATGTTCAAGATGTCCTGTAGGCAATTAGGAGATGTAAAACCTGAAGTCAGGAGTTTAGGGTGAGAAATATAAATCTGAGAATCATCCCCATAGAGATGATAACTGAATTTACAGGAGCTAATTAAATCATTAAATGAAATAATATAGAGAATAAAAAGAACAGATTACTGAAGGACACATATTGTGAGTGGACCTGAAAGGGATGGTCCAGCAAAATAAAGTAAGAAAAATACAGGTAGGAGAAGAATCAGGAGAAAGCAGTGTTGCCAGGACCCAGAGGAAAGAAAATATCCAAGAGAGGGTCATTAATAGTCAAAAGCTGCCAATAGTACAAGGAGAATATGGATTGAGAAATTTCTCAATTCTAAGATTAGTGGTAATTTGAGGGAAAGCAATTTCAGTGGAATGATGAGATTATAAATCATAGTAAGAGTAATAAGAGAAGAATAGGAGAAAAGGAAAGAGAAGTATGGGACAATAGCTAGTATAGATGGACAAATCAGGTTAAAGTTTTAGAGGATGGAAAACACATATTTCCTAGCAAAGCAGAAATATAAAATTGGAGTGACAATAGAGTGGGCAAACTGCTATAAATGAGAGGATTGAATGGAATCTTTTGCAAAGTACAAAGTCCATCTTTTCATGTTAAGGGTAAAGGAGGAGAAAATGAAAGAAGAGATCCGAGTGATATGAGATGAGGACGGGATAAAAGGGATCTCTTTGTGAATGGTCTCGTTTATTTCCATGTTCTTCAGATGATGACCAGAAGCCAATGGGGAAAATGAATTTTAATAGCCACAAGCCTAGGGTATTATCTGCCTGTATCCATTATGAGACAAACAGAGCACAACCTTTAAGATTCAATAGTGTGCTTTAGTAAATACCACATGGAGAAGACCCAAGACCAGTTTGGTGATATCACCAGACATCAGCAGCCCTCTAGCATGGGAGGTGAATTGCTTTACCATGTGCCTCCCCTATGCATGTGTGACGTTCCATTTGTGTGTCCTGACCTTACTCCTTAAATATGTACACTACTCCCACTGAAGATGTGTATTGGTAGGAGAATGTACTCCCAAATTTTGGGGGAATTTTATTCTTACTTTTTTGTATAATGGAGTCAAGTGCCTTTGCTTTGAACAATTTTCTTTAATAGAAACAAACATTTGTGAAGGTTTGTGAACCATGGTTTTGACTTGTTTCTACAAGTAAGTTTTTAAAGTTCTTTTCTTACTTTGCTTGAGTTAATAGTTAACTTGGCTAGCCTTGGAAATATTAGAATAGGAAAGAAAAAAAGGGGGGTAATGCATTAGGAAAATGTTTGTGCTCTTATTTTATAGAAAAGCCAATGGTAATTTAGTTTTATGGTGTCATTTTTCCCCTGAGGCAATTGGGATTAAGTGACTTGTCCAGGGTCACACAGCTAGGAAGTGTTAAGTGTCTGAGGTCAAATTTGAACTCAAGTCCTCCTGATTTCAGGGTTGGTGCTCTCTCCACTGCGCCACCAAGCTGCCCCAAATGTCACTTTTTTTTCCCCAAAGGATATAACTGTCTAATGTAGGACATATTAAGCCATTTTCTTTTCTATATCCTGGATACCCCTTTGGTCAAACTGGGGGAGCATCACCTTTAAGAACTAGCAGCTTTGAGGGTTAATATTTTACTTGCTATCCTCTTAATCTTTCTATAATATTGGCAATAGGTGATTTTAATGGTATCCTGATTTTAAGGCTCTTAAAAGATCAGCCTAATTTCTAAATAAATTCATGGTCAATGGATATGAACAATCAGTTCTCAGAAGAATTGTCATATCAAAATTAACTGAAGTTTCACTTCACACATAGCAAACTGTCAAGATGACAAAGAAATGGAAACAAGTTAAGGAGAGGGCTGTGGAAAGACAGACTATCATACTCTTTGTGGAATTGTGGATTGCTCCAATCATTCTGGGAAGCAAATTGTGATGATGCTAAGAAAATGAATAAATGTATATAACCTTTGAACCAGAGTTCTCTTCCAGGCATATGCCTCAAGAAGGTTAAAGATAAAAAGGTCCTATGTACACCCAAATTTTCATAGTAGCAATTTTTTTAAAGCATAAAATATCTGGAAATAGTAGATATTTGTCAAGTGGGGGTAGCTAAACAGATATTTGTATGTAAATAAAATGGAATTTTATTGTACTGTTATGATGAATCTAGAGAATATGGAGAACATGAAAAAACATATAAACTGATGCAGAGTGAAGTACAGAAAGAACCAGGAAAATAATAAATGTAATGATTGCAATAATATAAATGGGAAGAACAAAATAACAAAAACAAAACTGAATTCTATAGTCAATATTGTTTCCAAAGTGAGGAGAAAACACATCTTCTTCCCTTCTTTACATTGGTAAGAGATGCAAGATTGGAACATTGCACATGTTAACTCAGTTGATGTGTTGATTAGTTTTATTTTTTAAACTATTTTTCTTTCTTCTCTTTATTTTTTGTTACAATAAATGGCATTCTGGGAAGAAATAAGAGGGAAATAATATATTAGAAAAATGAATGGGATATAACATGAAAAACTCTTAATAAAGAATTAAATATTTCAAGTACCAGATTATTTTTTATGTTTTTAGACAATACCTAAGGTCCAAAGTTTTGGATTTTGGGAGGTTGCTGATATTTCTCACTTTGGCTGGTGGGCAGTATTGAAATAGCTACATTGATAGCTGTCATACCTCAATGCTTAATCATCAGTTATAAGTAAAATACTCACTGTACTATAGACAAACAAAAGTCTCCCCTTCAGAACAAGTTTAACTTTTGCTGTTTCACAATGTTTTTGGTGAATTATACAAAGAGAACTTACTGTTCTAAGTGAAAAGTAGAGTAAAAAACAATAAAAAACTATTCCAAAATATTCCCATGCTTCTACCCTGTGTATGTAAAAATCATTCTCACATCTGGTGCACCTAACCTGATTTGTAGGGATAAAGAGGTTAGATAACCAACAATGGTGGCCTGCTGGCAAATGATTACAGTAGTTGATTACTTCTGTAAAAAGCCAGAAATCACCTTTGCTTCTCAAATTACTTCTTTAAACTCTTGTTAAAATTGTTTAATTGTTGTGAAGGCAGTACACAGGAATCAGGTGCTCACAGTTCTTGTCTAGAGAAAGAAAGAAAAGAATGATTAAAACCAGAATGTTACACATTTTTTTTATACTCAGGCTAATGGGGATATAGGAAACTATGGCTGTTCTGAAAGGCCTTTGTAATCTGGGGATTGACAAAGAAAATAGGAGAAAACTAAAAATTCTGGCTTGTAAATGTTTTATAGGGTCACTAGATATCATTGTCTAACATGAATAGTCAATAATATTAGTGTCAGGAAGAAATCAAGCTCAAATATGTTTTTCCTCACTCCCAAATCAAAAGAGCATAGTGGAAGGAGCACTAGAATTGGAACTAGAAGGTTTTTAGTCACTGTCAGTTATTTAGCCATGTCTCTTTGGAGATTTTGCTTAGTTCTTTGAGCTTCAAAATCTTTATCTGCAAAGATATTTTTTTCAAAAGGATTACTATGAGATGATAATAGTGATAGCAAGCACATGAAGGTATAAAAAGAACTATTTCTATAAATTATATCATTTTTGTCATCACAAAAACTCTGTGAGATAGGTACTATTATTAAATCCCATTTTCTAGATGAGGAAGGTGAGGCAAAGATTAAGTGACTTACCCAGGATCACACAATAAGTGTCTAAAGCAGGATTTGACTTCAGATCTAAGTACAGTAGCTGATATCTCCTTCCCTACCTAATTAATGTATGTGAAAATGGTTTTTATTATGACCCTATAAAAATCACAATACAACGAGCTATTATTTTTACTATTTCTTTCATGTCAGTTGGACTCAACTAAGTTTAGGAAGTCTGCAGGAGTTCCTGTATAAATCTATAAAGACAGAGGATTGATTGTTATTTACAAATATTGATGTAGCCTTACATCTGACAGCAACAAAAAGTAATATGATTTAAAAGCATTTAAACAATTGGTAACTAATATCTATTTCCCTCTTTTTACTTAGTGTTGTAGATGAGAAATAACCTTCAATGGACAATGGAGATTACAGGTGTTATTTTCATTAGAAGCATTAATTCACTCAGTAAGTCCTCAAGCTAGTATTAAACTTGTCTAGATTCAAAATGGAGTTGTTTTATTTCTGAAAGAGGTCATGTATGTATATGCACAAGCATAATGTAGATGTGTATTAAATATACACATATACACATTTACATGTAAAAGCATTGGGTATTTAAATGTTACAATTAAAATTGGAGAACAAGTAACTTGCTTTAATTTTTGGCTGTGTTCATATTTTTATTTTTCAAAGGTACAAATAAAAGAATAAGACACACCAGTACTTAGTAACTGTCACACTGTCATTTTAGATGCAATATGTCCAAAACTGAACTTGTCATCTCTTCCTCCAGATTGTTTTTCCTTAGTTTCCCATTTCTGTTAACGAGTTTGTGATTCATCTAGTCCCTCATTTTCAGAATACTTTATCTTATTGTTTTATTTTTTTCTGGTTAAACATTTACATTCATTTTTAAAAAGTACATTTCTTTATGAATTATGTTGGGAGAAAAAAATCAGAAAAAAAAAACATGAAAGAAAAAAAAAAAAACCGGAAGAAAAAGAAAAAAGTGAACATAGCATGTATTGATTTACATTCAATCTCCATAATTCTCTCTTTGGGTGCAGATGGCATTTTCCATCCAAAGTTTATTGGAGTTGCCTTGGATCACTGAACCCCTGAGAAGAACCAAGTCTTTCATAATTGATAATCACATAATGTTGCTATTGTGTACAATGTATTCCTGGTTCTGCTTCTTTTGCTCAACATCAGTTTATGTAAATCTTTCTAAAATCAGCTTGTTCATATTTTTTATGGAATAATAATATTCCATTATTTTTATATACCATAACTTACTCGGCCATTCCCCAATTGATGAGCATCTAGTCATTTTCCAATTTTTTTGCCACCACAAAAAGAGCTGCTACACAGTTTTTGGAATACTAAAGAAGTCTTTGTGGATCTTTTCCCCTCTGTCTTCCATATTTAATACCACAAAGTCCTTTTGTTTTCCTATGCTCTCTTGAATTAATCTATTTCTCTTTCTTCACATGACCATCGCTATAATCAAGGTCGTCATATATTTAATGTTTAATTGTGAGCAAAAAAAAAAAATAAATCAGTCAGAGATGGTTTGAGAAACATACTGCATTTATCTGACCAGAATTTTATGCTGTAATCAAATGAAACTTACAACTAAGTTAATTGTACTTTTGTTTAATGATATGTCTGGTAATTTTTGTATTACATTGTAATCAGGCATGAATGACTATATTAGTATGATTTTTATTCCCATATTCAAAATATTTTTGGGATTAATTAGAGAAAAAAGGCAGGAGGATAGAGAAGGAAGCATCTCTGAGGCTTCTTTTCAGACATCTGGATCTGTAATTTTGAGTTACCAAGCAGCCATAGTCTCTTCTTTCTCCAAATGAAATTCTTATTGTTCTAGTATATCCATATAGCATTACATTCTTTCCCTGCTTAGGAAAAACCCTCGTTCTCTTCCATTTTCTTATCCATTTTTTTTTCTAGGAAAAGAATCCAGCCAAGGAAATTGATCTTTGCTTTGATTCTCTTCTTACTTTTCTAAGGTCATTATTATGCCTATCTTTTCTTTTCACTACTACAATGCATCAATGGCTTTGTTGATCAAGATATTACCCCTAGTGATACTGATGACAATACATTTATTCTAAGTTCACATCCACTTGTAAATAATCCAGAGTGCCTGCCCAAAATGGTGGGGTCCTTCTTCCAGCACTATAATCCATCCTCCCTATAGCTAAAAAGTTATTTTCCTAAAATTCGGGTCTGACTAAGTCACTCCCTTGCTCAATCAATTTCAGTGGCTCTTTTTTCCTTTGAAATCAAATATAAACTCTTGGCAGTTTGGCCTTTTACATACTGGTACCAATCTTCCTTTATAACTTTTTTTTAAATCTATTATCATCTTTATCCACTCTGTGGTCCAACCAAACCAAACCACTCCTTGCACATAACAATCTAGTATCCATCTTTATAACTTTGTCCTAGTTCTTCCCCATTTGCATTTATTTCTGTCTCTCCATTACCTCTAAGAATTACTTGTTTCCTTCAAAACTCAGCTCATGCTATCTTTTAGAAGAAGCTTTTCCAGATTCCCCTTAACTTCTAGTACTACTCCTATCCCCAGTTTCTTTATATTCATTTTTCATATACTTTGTATAGAGCTATCTCCCTCCATAGTCTGTAAGCTTCTTGAAGGCAGGGACTATTTCATCTTTGAATCTCCATTGCCTAACCCACTGTGTAATATCTGGTAAGCAACTAATAAAGACTTAATATTGAGTGATTTTTGTGTATCTTGATGTTATATGAATAGGAGTGGAACACTCTGGAATATAACATGATTACCTCATGTCCAGCCCTTCTGTTTACTGTTGTATGACTATTAATTTTATTTAAAAACTCTAATATTCCATGTCTTAAAATCATATGTGATTTCTTAATGCATATTTTTATTTGGTTAATTCATTTGTAAAATCAGGATAGCAATAGCCCTTGCCTCCTAGGGTTCTAGTAAGGATCAAATGAGTTAATATAGTTTTCACACCTTAAAGTATTCTACAAATGCTGGTTTTCATCTTATTGTTATTATTATTAAATGTTGCAATAGCTATAAAAAGCTAGAGGGCAGTATGAAGATATTTTATATCCCTGGGTATTTATATGAAAGAAGATGAAAAGGAATCATAGAAATTTAGAGTTGAAATGAACTTAGAGATCACTTAGTCTCTCTCTCTCTTTTTTTTTTTTTTTCAGATGAACAGAGGTTTAGAGAGTGAAAATGCATTTGTCTTTGTTTCACATAGGTAGTAACAGGTAGAGACAGGATTTCAACTTTGATTCTTTAACTTCAGATCCATTAGAGTGGAACTTTGTTTTCCTTTGGGGCAGGAACATGATTGCATAAAGAGCAAAAAAACAAAAACAAAAACAAAAACAAAAACAAATCAGGGGGGTCAATCTTTCTCTGTTTTAATTTTTTTCTGTGATAGATGCCTTAAAATAATTCATTGTAGAATTGAATGATCTTGATCTTTTTTTTTTTTTTTTTGCCCACTGTTCTGTTCTTTTCTTTATTCCTATTGTAATGTCTTACCCATCCACCCTCATTTTCCCACCTCTGAGTTGATATGTATGTTCTTGGTAAACTTTGCAATAGGTCAGATTGTAGTTCTAAGAAGTAAACCTTTAGTTCTGAAATTTGGGGAGCAATAATTGTGATTGCTAGATAGCTAATCCATACTTTTCATTTAGTGGTAGTGATTGCTATTCCCACCATCATCAAAATTACCTGAGCATTGACTTGATTTTTATTTGCTATCTTTGCTTTCCTACTCATATTCCTAGTATTGAGCACATAGTAAGTATATAATTTTCTTCAATCATTTATTCATTTTACGTGTATATGTCATTTTACTCTGACAAAATGTAAGCTCCTTAAGGTCAGAGAGTGCTTGTTTTTGTTACTGTATCCCTAGGAGTCAAGCATTGTAACTTATATAGGGACTGGACCCATGGAGTAATCTGTATAGGAAATCCTCCATCAATTCAGGTATGTACCTGTTTTGCAATTTGAAGTCTTAAGAGATGTCTGGAGCATCAGAGATTAGGTAGTATGTCAGAGCAGGGAAATTGAATCCAGATTTTCTGGGCTTTGAAGCTAACCCCTTATATGACACTGTCAGTGTTCCAAATTCTCCATCACTTGTCATTTGCAATAATTGCAATAATATTCTAGATGGCTTTCAATCCCTTTCCATTCCAATTAATTTTATACATAATTAAATTTCTTACCTTAGGATATCAAAAGACTCATGATTCATCAATTCAGAACTCTTTTCATCAGCACAAATACAAGCCCCTCCATAATTATAGGCATTTTTCCTTAATTGTTTGACCAAAACATCCCTCCTCTTCCCAAAAAATCCATCACCTTGTGATAAGCTTCTCAGAACCTGCCCAGACTGGGCCTCAAACTATATATACACACCTCAAAATTGGGGACCATGGCTGAAACCTTTCCAGTTTTGCAGTATTTGTTAATGGTTAAGGAACATTAATATAGATTTTTAGAAAATCTAGAGTCTTTTCTACACTAGCATGAATAGAAATTCAGTGGAAAAGATGACTAAATAGAGAATATTAGATTAAATTTTATTAAATCACTTATATTAAAACACTATCATGACTATCTTTTCATAGTACAGTGGATAGAATTGTAGGTCTGGAAATCAGGAAGATCTAAGTTCAAATTCAATCTTAAATATTTATTAGCTTTGTGATCCTAGGCAATTCATTTAATCTCTATTTGCCTCAGTCTTCTCTTTTGATCTTTTGAATGGCTTTATTGAGGATTTTTATATTTTTATTTAATCAACATTTTATTGGTGATGTGTTGAAATCATTGTCTTTTAAGATAATATTTTATTTTTCAAAAAAACATGCAAAGATAGTTTTCAGCATTCACCTTTGTAAAATTGTGTTCCAAATTTTTCTTCCTCTCTCTCCTCCATTCCCCTCCTCTAGATAACAAGCAATCTGAGATAGGTTAAAAATGTGCATTTCTTCTAAACATTTCCATATTTGTCATGCTGTGTAAGAAAAATCATATCAAAAGGGAAAAAACAAACCAATAACAAAAAGATGAAAATATTAAGTTGTGATCCACATTTAATCTATAATTTTCTTTCTGCATGTAGATGGCTCTCCAACACAAATCTTTTGGAACTGCCTTGAATCAGCTAACTATTGAAAAGAGCTGCCTATCACATAATTTTGTTGTTCCTATATACTATGTTCTCTTGTTTCTGATAACTTTACTTAGCATTGATTCATGTAAATCTTTTCAAGCTTTTCTGAAATTGGCCTGCTCATCATTTCTTACAGAACATTGCATTCCATTATGTTCACACACTATAACTTATTCAGCCATTACCAACTAATGGGAATCCATTCAGGTTGTAGTTCCTTGCCACTATAAAAATGGCTTTAATTCCTTTGTCTGGAAATTGTCTGTTCATATCCTTTGACTATTTGTCATTTGGAAAATAGCTTATATTCTTTTAAATTTGAGTCAATTCTCTACATATTTTAGAAATGAGGCCTTTATCAGAAACACTGGCTATAAAATTTTTTTCTTAGCTTTCTGCTTCCCTTCTTATCTTTGCTACATTGATTTTGTTTGTGAAAAAAACCTTTTAATTTAATGTAATAAAAATGATCCATTTTGTATTTCATAATGTTCTCTAGTTCTTTGGCCATAAATTATGAATTCATTTCTACCTTATCTTGGTCTATTGTTTTTAGATGTTGGTCAATGCTTAGTTTCTGCCATTCTATTTGGATGCTGGAGTCATTGGGTTTATCAAGCATTAGATTACTATAGTAAATTATTCTATTGTTCCAGGACCCTATTTCTTAGCTAGTACCAAATGCTTTTGATGACTGCCACTTTATAATATAGTTTTAGGTCTGGTACAGTTAGGCTACTTTCCTTTGCATTTTTTCCCTATTAATTCCCTTGGTTATGCTGAAAAGTTTCCTGATATTAAAACAGCCTTGAATTTTTGGCATAAATCCTACATTGTCATAACATATTATCTTGATGATAAATTGCTATAATCTTTCTGCTAATATTTTATTTAAGATTTTTTTCTGCATTAATTTTCATTAGGGAAATTGGTCTATAATTTTCTTTCTCTGTTTTGATGATACCTGGTTTAGGTATTAGCAATATATGTATCATAAAAAAATTATTTTGACTCCTGTTTTTCCAAATATTTTACATAGTATTGGAATTAATGCTATTTAAATCTTTGGTAAAATTCACTTCTAAGCTGCCTAGCCCTTGAGATTTTTTTTCTTTGGGAATTCATTAATGACTTGTTCAATTTATTTTTATAAAATGGGACAATTTAATTCATTTCTCATCTGTTAATCTGGGCTATGTTTTTGTAAATATTAATTCATGTCACTTAGATTATAAGTTTTATTTTACCTCATTTTTTTCATCTGTAAAAGGGAGATAATAGTACCTATGCCTCTCTGGGTTGTTGTGAGATGTGATGAGATGATTATAGTATGATTAGTACAATGCCTGGCACATGTAATAAACACTATGTAAATTTTTAGCTATTATTATTAAAATAAACCTTTGGAGGTTTCAAAATGTTTATATATATATATATATATATGTATATATATATATATATATACATATATATATATATATATATATACATATATATATATATATATTTTTTTTTTACAATAACTTTTCCAGATAGGCAAGTTTCATTTTCTAGATTGGAAAACAAATATTTAGGGATTTTAATTTGTCCAGTGTCACACAAATGCAGAGCTTGGAATTCTGATTTTGTGCCCTTCCCAGTTTATGATGCTTACTCTTTTCAAAACAACTTTAATAGCTCCTTATTACTACTAGGACCAAATATAAATACCTCTATTTGGCTTTAAAATCCTTCATAACCTAGGACTCTTCCCCCATCTTTCAATTTCCTTCTGCCTTTCTCTCTCTCTTCATAATCTGTGATCCAGTAACCTCCATCTTCCTGTTTCTCAGACATATTAATCTTTCTAGATTGAGCATTTTCATCCTGTGCAATTCACTTCCATATTTGGAAGTCTGTTTTCTTCTCTTCCTTCAGGTTTTTGCCAAAGTCTCTCATTCCTGGAGAGGAATTTCCCTGTTTTTCTTAATCTTGGTGCCTTCCCTCTGAGACTTCCACTATTTTATCCTGTATATACATATTGTTTGTGCATAGTTATATGCATGTTATCTTTGATTAGACTATGAGCTTCTTTAGAGTATTAATTTTTTTTACTGTTTCCTAATTTCTTATCATAGTGCTTGTCATGTAATAGGTGCTTAATAAATTCTAGTTCACTGACTATTTTCATAATATTTGTGTAAAGTCCAAGTTGTCAATCTAGCATTGAAAGCTCTTCATAATCTGGTTTGACCTGACCTCATTTTATTTCTCACTAGTCCTTAATAAATCTTTTCTCCTCTAACTGAGCCTAGCTCTTACTTTAATATTCTGTGTAGATGTAGAGCCACAAGTAAAACTGGAATATCAGAAATTTTCTTAAGGGAACCAAAATTTAATCAGTCAATAAAATCTATTAAGTATCTACCATGTTCCAAGCACTGTGTTAAGCACTGAGGATAGAAAAAGAGGCAAAAGAAAGTTTAGCTCTTTACCTCAAGAATTTTATAATCTAATGGGAGAGACAACAAGCAAACAAGTTATAGACAAGATAAACAAGAAATAATCAAAAGAAGAAAAGCATTAGAATTAAATGGACTTGAGAAAGCTTCCTGTTGATGATGGATGACAATTATCAGGGAGAGAAAGATCAAGTAAAATTTTGTTGAAAATGAGAAAGCCATGAACGTGCTTTTTAGGCAATAGGGAAGGAACCAGTAAAGAAAAAAAATGAAAATGAATGAAAGAATGGGGAATGATGAAAGGGGAAATCTGTTGGAAAAGATTCGATGGAATGGAATCCCTTTTTATAGCATGCTCATAGAACTTGGTATTCTTTATCAACTGAAAAAAAATCTTAGCTTAGCACTTACTTGGTAAGATTAATTAAAATAGGATGCTTCACAAGCTTCTTCCCAACCTGAATCTGAGCCCCAGGTATGATATTTCCCAGCATCACACGCTATAATGATTTCCTTTTCCTTCCTCACCATTCACTATTGAAAATAATACTTGCTCTAGAGTATTTTCAAAAATTGCTATTTATAATTTTGCACATGCATTTTTCTTAGTCCTATTCATTTCTTTTGCTACATCCCCCCACCAGAAACAGTCTTCTTCCTTCTGTGTATGGTTAAAAGCTCAGTTCAAAACTTCTCTTTTTTTTGAGGCATTCTTTGATTATTAGAACCTATAGCAATTACTCTATTCTCTGAGCTTTTATTTTTATCTCTTTCAAACAATTTATCAATTATATTATCATGTATTATCTTTTATTTTTTTGCAAAGAAGTTACTTTATTTCATTTAACTGCAGGTATACACTATGACAATCATTTCGCTAAAACATTTGAAATCAATGTTTTAAACCCTATTATCCAAAAGATCTATTTCCCTTCTGGAAAATCAAAGTGGTTTCAATAAAAGGCAAAATCTTATGCTAAAAGTCTAAAGACTCTTTTACTCTGTACACAAACAGCAGGAACATAGTTGTTCCTCATTTAAATCAGTCTATGGAATATAGCACTAACTTGGGGGAAGGAAGTGCCATTAGATTATAGGCTATGCAAAAATAATTTGCATATTATCTTTTTTTATATGAATAGTCTCTCCAACAATGTTGTAAACTTCTTGAAGTCAGTGAGCTGGCCATGTACATTTTTACAGTTCCCCCAATATATATATAGATTTAATAGGTACTCAAAATTTCTGATCAATTTAACAATCACTGAATTGTATTACTATTTTTTGCAATGATCTTTAAGGATTGACATTCATGGAAAAAAACCAAAACACTCAGTACTCAGGGAAAATATCTCTTTTTTCTTAGCCAAATAGGATTTGATGATTCAATGCTTTTGCGTGGTTTAAATGAATCATTTCTAAAGATGACTGCTGTTGCCAATAAAGAAAAGTTAAAATGATTCCTGAAGAATTAGTTGTTAGCACTTGAAGAACTTTGGCTTGCATGCAACAGGTCTTTGATTAATATTAGCTTATTGATCTTGCTAATGGACTAAAGTCCATGTTGCCAATCTAGCACTGAAAGCTCTTCATTATCTAGTTTGACCTGACCTCATTTTATTTCTCACTAGTCCTTAATATATCTTTTCTCCTCTAACTGAGCCTAGTTCTTAATTTAATATCTTGTGTAGATGTAGAGCCACAAGTGAAACTGGGATACCAGAAATTTTCTTAAGAGAACCAAAATTTAATCCATCAATAAAATCTATTAAGTACCTACTATGTTCCAAGCACTGTGCTAAGCACTAAGGATTCAGAAAAGGGGCAAAAGAAAGCCTAACTTTTGCCCTCAAGGACTTTATAATCTAATGGGAGAGAGACAATAAGAAAACAACTATGGGCAGACAAATGGGCATATGTAAAAAGTGGCCAAAGTTCCTTTCCTGTAGATGGATTTGGTATTATTAAAAATGATCTTGGAGTGCTAATAATGTCTTATAGGCATAAATTGTACCTGAAAAAAACAGATAGGAATAAAGGCTTATTCTTTGAAAATAGTTCTTTTTTAAACATAGAACAAATAGTATCTATCTAAAACCAATAGATAGCAATATCTGCAGTAGAGAAACAGTAAAGGCATTTCCAGTGAGCTCAGGAGTAAAGCAAGCATATTCATTATGACTATTATTATTTCACATAATTCTAGAAATATTTGCAATAGAAACAAGAGAAGATGAAGACATAATCAGAATCAATAAGGAAATATTTAATTATCACTCATTTGTAGCTAAATGGGTAACTAGGAAAATGCTTTGACTATATAGTATAATAACACAAAATATTTGTGAAAAAGTTAAGAACTCTAATCAACACAAAGGCCTTGTTTCTTTTTTCCCCCTAAAAACTCTTTATTTCAAATATTTTACTCTTTTTTTAATTAAAGCTTTTTATTTTTTCAAAACATATGCATGGACAATTCTTCAACATTAGCCTTTGCAAAACGCTGTGTTCCAATCTAACTCCCCCCCTTTCCCCACATCCTCCCCTAGATGGCAAGTAGTCCAGTATATGTTAAACATGGTAGAAATATGTTAAATCCAATATATGCATACATATTTATACAATTATTGTGCCACAGAAGAGAAAAAGTGAAACAAAATAAAATGTAAACAAACAACAAAAAGGGTGAAAATGTTATATCGTGAACCACACTTAGTTCCCACAGTCCTCTCTCTGGGTTTAAATGGCTCTCTTCATCACTGAACAATTGGAACAGGTTTAAATTATCTCATTGTTGAAGAGAGCTATATCCATCAGAATGGATCATTGTATAATCTTATTATTGCCTTGTATAATGATCTCCTGGTTCTGCTCATTTCACTCAGTTTACATAAGTCTCTCCAGACCTCTCTCAAATAATCCTGTTGGTTGTTTCTTATAGAACAATAATATTCCATAACATTCACATACCATAATTTATTCAGCCATTCTCCAATTGCTGGACATCCATTCAGTTTCCAATTTCTTGTTACTACAAAAAGGGCTGACACAAACATTTTTGCACATGTGGGTCCCTTTCCCTCCTTTAAGATCTCTTTGGGATATACGTCCAGCAGAAATACTGCTGGATCAAAGGGTATGCACAGTTAACTTTTTGAGCACAGTTCCAAATTGCTCTTCAGAATGGTTGGATCTATTCCCAGTTCCACCAACAAAGTATTAATGTCCCAGTTTTCCCACATCACCTCCAACATTCACCATTATCTTTTCTTGTCATCTTAGCCAATCTGAGAGGTATGTAATGGTGTCTCAGAGTTGTCTTAATTTGTATTTCTCTGATCAATAGTGATTTAGAGCAACTTTTCATATGACTAGAATTAGTTTCAATTTCTTCATATGAAAATTGTTTGTTCGTATCCTTTGACCATTTACCAACTAGAGAATAGCTTGAATTCTTATACATTGGGGTCAATTCTCTCTATATATAATTTTTAAAATGAGGTCTTTATCAGAACCTTTGAAAGTAAAAATGTTTTCCCAATTTATTGCTTCCTTTCTAATCTTATCTGCATTAGTTTTGTTTGCACAAAAACTTTTTAAGTGAATATAATAAAAATTTTCTATTTTGTGATCAATAATGATCTCCAATTCTTTGGTCACAAATTCCTTCCTCCTCCACAGATCTGAGAGTTTAACTATCCTATTTTCTTTTAATTGTTTATAATATCATTCTTTATGTCTAGATCATGAACCTATTTTGACCTTCAATGCCTACTTTCTGCCAGACTAGTTTCCAAATTTCCCAGCAGTTTTTGTCAAATAGTGAGTACTTCTCCCAAAATCTGGAATCTTTGGGTTTGCCAAACACTAGATTTCTATAGTTATTGACTATTTTTTCCTGTGAACCTAACCTATTCCACTGATTGATTATTCTGCTTCATAACAGTATCAAATGGTACTGATGACTAATATAGTTTTAGATTTGATATAGCTAGGCCACCTTCATTTGCATTTTTTTCATTAATTCCCTTGAAATTCTTGACCTTTTATTCTTCCAGATGAATTTTGTTGTTATTTTTTCTAGGTCAGCAAAATAGTTTCTTGAGAGTTTGATTAGTATAGCACTAAATAAATAGATTAGTTTAGGTAGTATTGTCATCTTTATTATATTCTCTCAACCTATCCAAGAGTATTTAATATTTTTCCAGTTGTTTAGATCTGACTTTATTTGTGTGGAAAGTGTTTGGTAGTTTTGCTCATATAGTTTCTGATTTTTCCTCGGCAGATAGATTCCCAAATATTTTATACCATGGACAGATATTTTAAATGGAATTTCTCTTTGTATCTCTTGCTGTTGGATTTTGTTAGTGATGAATAAAAATGCTGATGATTTATGTGGATTTATTTTGTATCCTGCAACTCTGCTAAAGTTGTGAATTATTTCTAATAGTGTTTTAGTAGATTCTTTAATGTTCTATAGGTATGCCATCATATAATTTGCAAAGAGTGATGATTTGGTTTCCTCATTACCTACTTTAATTCCTTTCATCTCTTAAAGAATTTTTTGTGTATGTGTATTATATCTAATGAAAATTTGCAAAATGTGTGGGATTCTTTAAGAAATTTTTAGTCTAATAAAAATGTTCAAAATTTAAAAAAAACTGTAATCAACACAATGACTAGTCATGACCCCAAATAAGTGATAAATTCATTATGCCCACCTTTTGGCAGAGAAATTACAAATGAAAGCTACAAAATGAGACACACAGTTTAGGCAACCACTGTGATCATTTTTTTTTTTTGCATGACTAATCTTTATTTTTTTCAAGACAGGGTTTTTTCTTTTCTTCAGGAGAGACAGTTGGAAGAAGCATTTAAAAAAAAAGTTGGCTTATAGTGACAATTTTGATTAGGGTGTACATGTCAGATGACTACTTTGAATTTCCTGGAAGGCTTCCCAAGGAAGTGATTCTCATTTCAACCTTGACAGAGGACAAAAAGAAATCATTAAAAACTTCTTTTGACTACTTGATAGCTAGAACAACTGTTTATTAAGACACTGTCCAAGTCTCTGAAATGTTAGCATATACATGATATTCATTAATGTTAATGTGTTGATAGATAATTTGAACTCAATTTCCTATCTCAAATTTTTCTGTATACTTTTTATTTTTTATTTTTTAATTTTTGGTAAATTTTAGTTCCCAAGTGATTAAGTGGTCAGTTCAACAACATTTTCAGCACACCATTTATCTTATTACTTGTATGATATGCTGTTATGCAGTTGGTGAGCCTGAAATATTTTCAAACAACTTCATTCATAGTCACAGCAGAAGAAGCATTTTGAAGAGGAAAAAACAGTAAACTTGTAATCAGCAGAACTTGATTTGAATCTTAACTCTTGTATTTATTGCTACTATGTACTTTTAGAACCTTGGTTTTCTATAAGTGAGAGGTTCCATTGGGATTCATTCATTCAACATTTAATAAGCAATTTATAAGGTGCCTACTATGTGAAAGGAACAATGCTTAATGCTGGGATTACAAAGACAAAATGAAAATAGGACACTAGAGCACAATGGAAAGGGTACTGACTGGAGTCAAAAGATTTAAATTCAAATCCTGCTTTAGCTACTCTTCCTGACCTTGATTCTCTTAATGTCTCAGTTTAAGCAAATTGATGAATTGGAATTAATGTCTTACAAGTGATTTGATCCTTCTCAGCATTAATATGTTCTGAACAATCAGGAAGTTGGACTTAGAAATGGAAATTACCTTAAGAGCAAGACTAAGTCTATGATTCTTTTAAAATACTGGAAACCTGGGGCAGTTAGGTGGCACAGTGGATAGAGTACCAGCCCTGAATTCAGGAGGACCGGAGTACAAATCCGTCTCAGACACTTAACACTTCCTAGGTGTGTGACCCTGGGCAAGTCACTTAACCCCAGCCTCAGAAAAAGAAAAAAAAAAATACTGGAAACCTGATTCTAATTCATATGAAGACCCACAAATTCAAATGCAAAAATATGTAGAATCTGGAGAAGCATACTTGAAACAAGGTGTTAACTCAGAGAAATTGATGAGACAATGGTTATCTGGAATACATATATACTTAGTTCTTAGCATGGTGATGTAATGGTTCTCTAAGTTCACACATAATCAGTATGCTGTAATGATGTAATTACATTAAAGTATATAAGAGCCAACAAGGACTGGAAGAGAGACATTTAATCCATCTGCTACCATCCTGGTGGCTCTCCTGCCTTCTGCATTCCTCCATTAAGATCAAAGCTCATCTGAAGATCCCCCAGAAAGCTAGCTCAGCCCCAGGGGAAGAAGACAGACTGTGAAGGGGATAATAAAGACTTTGGGCTTTATTCCTGACTATTTTTTGTGGTGATTATTCTGCTAAAACCAAGGCCCACTCGGAGAACCTCCAGAAAACTATCCAGAACATTATAGAAATAGATCAGCCTAAGACTAGAATCAAAGAATTTCAGAATCAAAAGATTTCTTAGAGATCAGTTAGTCCAAAACTTTCATTTTTACCCTCATATTCCCATCATAGTGACTGAAACATGGTAGTGTTTCAAAAATGTTTTCTGAATTGAATTTTACAGATTCAGACTAAAGAAGTAAGATGGCCTATTCAGATCCATGTGATTAATGACAGAGCTGAGCTTTGAATTTGAGTCACTTGATTCTCAGTATAGTATACATTCTACTGTATAAAAGTGTCTCCTCCATTTAATTTCATCCAGAGCATTGATCTCCAAACTGAGATTTCATATTCCTAAAGTAAAATGTTTCTTTGGGTAGTATGGAAAGAAAATAAGAGGACTTATTTTTCATTTTATAAAATTAAGTTTTACTACAATTAAATTTTTAGATTTGAATTTGAATTTGTTTTGAATTTGAAATTGTTATTTGTTCTGTATTCCACATGGAATAAATGAAGTGTCCTGAGGAAACAGTGAGAATGACACTATCAAAAGGGCTTGGCAATGGTGCCCTCACTTTTTCATTCAATTTCATCATATTGGGACACATTATAATCCATGTGTTTCTGGTTAAGTGGATTTTAAAGAGTATATTATCTAGATTTCATTAAGCTTACCTCACAAAGTAGGTTGAAGATATTACTAATAACACACAAACTAGTCAACCACAAGAAAATGGAAGAGCTGACAGTTTTGCTTCTAAAATGAATTCTATTCATCAGCAAAATAACAAAATTGAAACAATGACTGTGTAACCAGATCTGACAAGGAGTCAATAAAATCCAAAATTATAATACCAATGCTTAAAATATAGACTTATATTTATCCTCATCAATGATTAACTTCACCTTGGGATATATTATACTTTGAGATATTTATTTGCTAATGGCAGTATGAGGCCAAGATAATTAACAAGCCATTCAAAAACTAAGTTTTTGTTGTCAAAGATGATATAAATGTTTCACAAAATCTCATATCTGCATATTTTAAAAACTTGAAAATAAAATTTTTATGACTTGTTTAAAATCTTGCAAATGGAGAATTTCAAGGATTTTGAGCCTCTTTATTGAAAATACAAAAATGCAACACCTGCTGATTAGTTGCAAGAAATAGTGATTGACATTAAGCAAGATGGAAATTGACTAGCTGAATGTCATCAAAACCTTTTGCATAATGGGTAGCTGGAATTGAAAAAAAATGCATATTATGATTTAGTTCAGTGTAGCCAATAGCACATTTCTTTTATTTGTATTTCTTTAACTTTGGGAAGTATTTTTTTCAGCCATGATAACTATTAAAACTACTTATCAAATTAAGCTGACCTGAGAACAAGACTGAATTCTTACATTCTAAATGATTGAAAAGAGATTTTTAAAAATAATAAAGCATAGTCAATCATAGTGCTCTCACTAATACATCACAGAAATATTAGAATTACTAATGACAAAATTATGTTACTGTGTGAAAGAATTAATATTTAATATTAACAAAATATTTTGTATTTCTAATAAACAGATTTTAAAAATCTACATATTTTGTCTATCATCTTTTTCAAATATGTATTTTGTTTGTCTTATAATGTAAATAATAT
The DNA here is from genome assembly GCF_048593235.1 of Sminthopsis crassicaudata. Classification (NCBI taxonomy): domain Eukaryota; kingdom Metazoa; phylum Chordata; class Mammalia; order Dasyuromorphia; family Dasyuridae; genus Sminthopsis; species Sminthopsis crassicaudata. Next base: position 281,938,970 of record NC_133618.1, read on the forward strand.
ATTACTATAGTAGGGTTGTAAGGTGGGGGAAATAGTAGCCCATAATTTAATTGGCTTAGGGAATTCTTGATGAGAGAAACCTTTTCTACCAAGATAGAGTGTAATTGATTTAGAATTTTAGAGACATACAGATAGGAAGGGCAGAGGTAGAAGGAAGGGGAGTTGGATTCAGAGCCTTAAGTGACTTACCTGGGCTAACATAGCTAGTGTATGAGAAGCAGATATCGGGAGGTTAATAGTTCTTTTTTGTTGTTGTTTGTTTAGTCTTTTTTTTTTTTTCCTAGTCACATTTGACTCTGACCCTATTTGTAACCTGGCAAGGATATTAATTTGTCATTTCCTTCATCCGCCTATTTTATAAATGAGGAAACTAAGGCAAACGGGATTAAGTGATTTGCCCAGGATCATATAGATAATAAGTATAGCTATACATTACTATATAGTAGTATATATCCTAAGGGCAAATTTGAACTCAAGTTTTCCTGACATCAGGACTGACACTCTATCCACTGCAGCTCCAGAAGTAGTATCACATGCAATTTTTAAATAAATAAGCAAATAAATGAAGATTCATATATTGGGAGTGGGTACTTTTTTGATAGTTATGTATGATCAAAATAAGTTTGGTTCTAAAGAAAGAATGTCATTAAATGTTATACTTGGAGTCAGGAAGAACTGGATTTAAATCCTACTTCAAGTAACTATGTAAACCATAGGCAAGTCATTTAACTTCTCTGAATTTGTGTCTGTGTTTGTTAAGTAGTTATATTACTACCTTTAATGCCCTAACTGCTTTAGATAGTGCACAGGCCACTGAACTTGGAAATGGGAAGGGCTTGGTCTCAGACACACTATCTGTGAAACCTTGGCAAGTCACTTACCTATAAAAGGGAGAGATTGAACTGGATGGCCTCTAAGATTTCTTCAAGACTTAGATCTATTATCTGATGATTCTCCAACCTCACAGTTGTAGCTCTGAGGCCCCCCCAAAATGCTTTGCAAACTTTTAAGTGCTATATCAATATTCCTTATTAGTATTACCTTGGAAAAACTGTGTTAGTATTTCTATACTGGGTTAACTGTTCATGTTGAGACTCTTATAGCCCACCTTGTCTCCCTTCCTTCCTTTGTATGGCGCCTTGTCAGTGTGAGAATGTCATTCCTCCCACACTGAGAGAAGTGAGATCTCTGGTATACTCCATCTGCTTTCAAACCTCTGTGAGCTGAAATTCCCTACCCCCAAAAGGTTTACACAAGCCCCCTGTGAACCCAAACCACTATGTTTTGCTCAACTAGTCTAATAAACACAGAAAAAGTATCCGAGCATTTGAACTTTTAATAACATATTTATCCCAACACATGAGGCTACTCATCACTCGTGTATGTGTAATTTGTAATTGCAGCCGGCAGAAAACAAACAGCTCTCGATCAGAGAAGGCTCTGGATCCCACGGGGCACTAATCATCTACCAAAAATAGATATGGTTGGGGAAAAAAATAACTTATAATTGCATTGGCAATCCACTATTAAAGTATAATTTCATGTTGTTTTCATTTTCAGCAAATAAATAATAAAAAACTGATTTGAAAATTTGCTCATAACATGCACTCAGTCAATAGCAGCTTCAACATAAAATCCAGCAAAGATATGTACATGTTCTCCTAGGTGTATCTATAGGAACTCTTAGAATTCAGTCAGCCACCTTTTCTCTATGAATTCTTTGGTGCAATGAGTGAAGTGAGGTCAGGTACACCTGATTTTGCCTCAGTCACTTACTAGCTGTGTGACTGGCTAATCTTGACCTCTACCCCAATCTGTTTTTCTGTAGATAAAATGGTGTATATAATAATAACAGGTCTATCAAGTTATTGTGAAGATTTAACATTTGTAAACCTCAAAATATTCTACAAATGTTAACTGCATCTTCATCATCATACTGTTATTAATACTACTAGAGGCAGAATAATACAATAAAGAGCCCTAATCTCAAAGTCATTAAGAATTGGTTTGCTTGGGGCAGCTAAGTGGTGCAGTGGATAGAGCATCAGCCCTGAAGTCAGGAGGACCTGAGTTCAAATTTGACCTCAGACACTTAACACATCCTAGCTGTGTGACCCTAGGCAGGTCACTTAACCCCAAATGCTTCAACTAAAAAAAAAAAAAAAAAAAAAAAAAAGAATTGGTTTGATGTCCTTTTCCTGACACATATTAATTAACTCTGTAACCCTGGGCAGATAACAATGTCTCAGAGACTCCAAGCAACAATGTAAATTTCCTGATTTTAAAATGCATTGGTAAAGAGAGTTTTGTCAGTCTGGAAATTCTTTATATCAATGACATCACTGGTCTAGTCTTTAACTCCATCCTAAATTAGCATATGTCCTGAGTCCTGGGAAGCATGCAACACTGTTTCTCTTTCTCTCCCATGTTATAGGCTCTGCATTCAAATGAAAAAAATAATTGAAGTAAATGGCCAGAAACTAACCAGAGAATTCAGAATTTCATTCAGTATCGAGTCAAATTAGGCTCCATAGCAGGTGGCAGATATACAGAACTAAAGAATTATAGCAATCAGCCAAATTAGGAACATGGGTAACAGAAAGGTAATTTGACTTTGATCAAGGAAGAATGATCAGAAGACACTAAAAATGAAGGCAAGAAATTTAAGGTAGATATATATTAGATCATTACCTCCCATTTAATATTTTGGGGTTCAGGGAGATGTTCTGAAGAGTTATGCACTAAAAATGCCTTAGTGGTAACATAAATAATTGTAGAATATTATGAGTAGCATATTAAATCATCAAGTGTAAGTCCTAAAACATTTTTACTGTTGAAAGGAGCTCATGAAACAAAAAAATCTTAAAATTTCTGAATGAAAGATCCAAGTTACACTAATGGATATTAATTATTTTGTTTGGAATTTCAAATAATGTCTAGTAATAATGTTCCAGAGTTTGTAGTTTCTAATACTTCAATGGATCAGTGATCTGCCTCACGATTTTGTCTTGTATCCACTTTTTCCTAGTTTTTCTCTCCTTCATAAAGGATCTACTTAACATACTACTATATTTTCTATTGTTCTTTGAATACTGAAAGGATTATAGTGTAGCACTTGGGCTGTCCAGTGGTTGGTTCCCATTTTTGCTACAAGAATGGTAACTTAACTCCTTTTCCAAGATTAGTGTCTGATAATATTCTTTATACCACTTGTACTCGTCATTGTTTGTAATGTGCTGCAGCATACTTTGGCCAATCTTGGGTAATTCTAGTTTTCTTGTATTTACTTAAAATTTTGAATCTTCAGAAATCACATGACTTTATAGTTTAGAAATATGGATTCAGAAAATGAATTTTAATGATCTTCCTCAAAGTCTCTCAGACCACACATATAAGACTTTATAACAGAGAAAAAATTGGATATCACTTTCAGTGTTTTGCAAGATATCAGTATCAAGTGAGATATAAAACAAGACACATGATCAACTAAAGTATTCAATATAGTGGAAGATATCTGGTAATGAAAGAATGTTTCCCCTTGTGTTTTAGCAACGTGTTGTATAGAAGAATTAAACATAACAACATTAATATATTATGGGATCAGCTAGTTGCTGCAGTGGGTAGAGTGCTAGGCTTGAAGTCAAGAAGGCTCATCTTCCCAAGTTCAAATCTGATTTCAGACACTAGTTGTAGGATCATAGGCAAGTCTCTCTACCCTATTTGTCTCACTTTCCTTTTACTGATCTGGGAATTTCTTTGCCAAGAAAACAATTTAGTTTATGATACATCTATATGAACACACACACACACACACACACACACACACACACACTCACACACATATATATATATATATATGGGGTAGTAACACCTACAACAGGGTTATAGCTATGTGAGTGGAGAGAAGGGAACATAGAGAAGAAACATAGTGAATACTAATACAGAGTTGAGAATGCCAGTGAGGATATGAGCCTGAGTGACTGGAGGACTGCCATTTACAGAAATTGGAATGTTAGGATGAAATGAAAGGTTTGAGTGGAGAAAATGAGTTCAGTTTTGGACTTGTTGAATTTGAGAGATCTATGGGATTTCCAGTTCAAGATGTCCAATAATTGCTGATATGAGACTGGAGATCAGCAGAGAGGTTAGAGTGGGATATATACCTCTGGAAATCATTTGAATGACACTAATAATATGTATATTCTGTATAGATGTATATGTGTGAGCAACTCTCTTTGTTGTGCTATAAGTAGAAGCATCAGAGTCCTTCAGTTAAAAAAAGGAGCAATACCTATCTGATCTTGGACATTACATCCCCACTCAGTTTTATCATCTATCAAATGAAAAATGTGGACCAAATGGCCCTTATTTCTTTCTTTCTTCTTTCAATACATAATTTTAGATATTTTTTTCCTCAATATCATTCTATTTTTCTGGTGTTCCCTGAAACCTAGCTTTCTTCTAGAGATACCACATTTCTTACCATTCACTCTAAAGATGGCATCTCTTTCTCTCATACCTGGTGCTTCACAAAGAGGTTCAAGCGGGAGACTGGCCTCTTTCTATCCTTAACTACCACTTTTAGACCCTTAATTTATGACCATCACTCAATAATCAGCTCTTCCTTTGTAAAATTCACTGAAATTTGTCTAAATCCTTGTTGGTAGATCACTCTGTTCCCTCTCTAAGTTCAGTATCTGACTCAGCCAATTTTTTCCACTCTAGGAAGCTGGTATATGAATAGAGTACTAGGCCCGGAGGCAGGAAGACCTGAATTTAAATTTGGCCTTAGACAGCTAAGAGCTGTTTAATTCTTGGCAAATCATTTAATCCTCGTCTCAGTTTCCTGAACTGTATAATGGGGATAATAATAATAATAACACCAATTTCCCAGGGTTTTGTGAAGGTAAAAATGAGATATTTGTAATGTACTAATGTAATGCCAGAGAAACTGAGCAAGATAGAAATTAGAGAGTCAGAATTTATTAAATGGAGAGATTTACTGGGACCAAATGGATCCATGGTTAGTCCCACGGTTGGATTTTTTGAGAAGATAGTCTCCCTCAGGGCAGAACGAGACTATCTTCTCAAAAAATCCAGCCCTGAATGTCTGATAACAAGATTCTTTTATAAGGTAACAAGAACAATGCCATAATGGGGGAAGTACCTGGATGGGGATTACCTAATTGGGGGAGGAACCTAGGATGGGGATGACTTAATGGAGACAGGCTTAATGAAGGGAGATACTGGAGAGGCTCCAGATATTCTAATGATGTCTAAAATGGATAAAGACCTTTATTCCATCAAACATTAGACTATAGTCTAAGGTCTAAGATATAAGACCTTTATCCTAACATTAAGAGGGAATGGTTATAACCTGAGGCAGAGTAATTGAATAGGACAATTAGGGAAACTGGGTCAGGACTTTAAAAGAGAACTGTGGCACAACACTAAGCATAGTGCCTGGCACATAGTGGGTGCTATATAAGTGCTAGCTATGATTATTATTATCATTATTATCCTTGTACCTACTGGAAACTCTGGTCTGCCAGTTCCTTAGCCTCCTCAGCTCCCACTATTTCTGTCTCTAATATGCTTCAAACAGGCATAAATTTGTATCTTAAACTTCTCTTTCTCTCTGTCCCCAGTTCAATTAAATTTGCTCCAAATATCAGAATACATTGGTTTGATTAACTTTTTGGATTGTAGGATATTGGCTTCTGGAGGATGCTGGTCTTTAAATCGATAAAAATTTGTTATTTACTGGAGGGGATGGTGGAAAGAGTACTGACTGCAAAGCATTGACCTTTATTGATGAGTAATTATTTCTGGATGACTTTCCTATCCGACTACCCATTACATTTTAATTGTGGGAACTGAACTGATTACTAAAATATTTTTGATGAGTTTATAGGACTATTATCAGTTTACAGATAGAAGGATAAATAGGGTGGGTTCCTCTTGGGGCACTTGCTGCAGGCAGTCCCAGTATCAATGAATGTTTTGCATAATACATTATTTTTTAAATTAGAGTGGTCTGAACTGACTCACTTAAAATGTTGATAAATATAGCCTTGAGTCTGTGTAAATGACTTTCTGGCAGCTGTCAGGAATTGTCAGCTTGAGTTGATTTCTTCCTTTTACCTTCATGGGATCACCAACACAGCAATAAGAAAGGTTTAGGTTTTTTTTTCTGTTTTTGTTACCCTCCTCTCCTGAATCTATGATGCTTCGCTAGAATGCATTTGCTGGTGCCAGGGGCTGTATGGCCTGTCATAAAGCAACAATCACAGTTAGAATAATCTCTTGCAAAGAAAGATAGACACAGTACTACAGAGTTAATGGAGCTTTTAATTAGTTCAACTTCTCAAAAGAAATTGAAATATGATAGGTTAAGAAAATGTTGATATTCTTTGAGCCAGAGATCTCTCTGTAGTACATTTCTCTCTGATCAAGAAAGTCCAAGATAGAAAGAAATAGCATGTGAGAAATGAATGGGCATTTGGTTTCCACAGAGTTATGAAAATTAAATTGGAAAAGTGAAACTTAAATTAGAAAATTAAAACTCACATGGACATCAAAGAATAATCAAGGATGGAGGTTTTAGATTTGGATAAAAGCCCACTGAACTTTGCCTTCATTAAGAATGTAACCTCCTTGGCGACAGAGATTGACTGTTGTAGTCTGTGGTGGTGGTCTGAGATTTGAAAAAAAAAAATTCTTTTCTCCTTTTCCTTTCTTGTTATCTTCCCACCTTAAGAATGTAAGCTCCTTGGGGGGGCAGGGAATGGATATATATTGAGAGGTGGAGATTCACATTCTATTATTTCTGTAACACCCAATTAATGGAGAATGGGGTGGGGAAGGAACTTGCTCTTCAGCATAAGAAATAAAAACACTGCCTTTGTAGTTCCAAAAGTATGTCTATTAACCTAGGCACTCATTCTTACAAGAATGTAAAATAAATCTTTCCTTCATTCATCAGTGAGTCAGTAGAATTCTTGGCAATTATTTTTTACAGTATATAAAATAAATTATAACATCAATTTCTGGATGCATAACAGATGCTCATCAATTAGAGACTGGCTAAATAATTTGGAGCACATGGATATCATGGAATGTTATAACATTGTACTATAAGCCGACAAAGTAAAATAAACAGATTTAGATATATAACATATATATTACCTAAATCTATTATTTCATATATATATATATATGTGTGTGTGTGTGTGTATATATGCATACACACACACACACACACACACACACACACACACACACACACACATATATATATATATATATATATATATATATATATATATATATATATATGGTACACCAAGATTCAGGAGCATTCAAACTTTCTAACTAATGGAATTTCCAAAGAAATGGGGAATGATCATGTATGTTTTGGGGGAGATTGTAATGTAAAATTAAACTCATTAAATAAATTAACCTCTATTTCTATGCCTTGGAGAAGAATATAGCATAATGGAATGCAAAGAACACTCATCCAGAAGTTAGAAAATGTGTTCTATTTTTCATCAGCCATGAAATGTTTGGAAAGCCTCAATTATTGAGGATATTTCCTTTTCAGTAAAATGAGGATGAGACTATATCTCCTGTCCCATGACAGTGAACCAAGTCATACTTTTGAGTCATTTTTAAGATTTTCCCTGACCTTTGGCTTTCACACCCAGTCTGTTGTCCTATCCTTTCAATTCTACCTCCAAAATGTTACATTTGTTCACTTCTCTCCACTAGAAGGGCCACCATTCTTGTTCAGGTTCTATGTATGAGCACTTTCCTGAAACAGTTTCCTTAATTGGATTTTGCTTTCAGTCTCTCTCATTTTTTATCCATCTTTTACCTGGTTTTGTTAATAAACTTTTCCAGAAATTATGTCATTTCCCTTCTCACAAACTTTTTAGCCTGGCACATAAAGTCTTCCACAATCTGACTTCAACCTGCTTTTCTAGGTTGATATTACTCTCATTCCCACAGATTGTCTCAACTCATTGAATTTGTCATGTCATCTCTTGTCTCCTAAGCATTCAATTAAGCCAGTCTCATACCTGGAATCACTGAGATGTTAAGTGACCTGTTTAGGATAACAGGGCCAACATGTATCAAGAAAGGGACATTAAACCAATTCTTAATGGATCTGAGGCCAGGTCTCTCTTAACTATGCCATGCCATCATTAATAATAATATGATTATGATGGAGTTAACACTTACAGAATATTTTAAGTTTTACAAAGCACTTTATGTCTGTTTTTCATTGAATCTACACAAGAACTCAATAAGGTAGTTGCTATTATTTATATCATTTTATCCATAGAGAAACAAATTGAGAAGTCAAGGTTACATAGAATCACACAGCTAGTAAGTGACTCAGGCAGGAATCAAAACCAGGTGTCCTTAACCTCAGGTCTATCACGCCACTAACTGCACCAAAGAATTCTTTGAGGTCCCTTTAGACGTACCTAGGAAAGCAGGCACAAATCCTTACTTGCTAGGTTTTATACTGAAGCTGCTATTGTCTAAGTACATGTTATGTTAAGTACAATTTTTCAAGGGTGGAGCAGTAAGAATTTTGGACCATGAGGCAAGTTGAGGCAGTTATGGGATAGGAGTGAGGATGAGAGGAGGAGTTCTTTCCTTGAATAAGCCTGAAAATAGTATGGGGTTCTATAATTTTTAAAGCATTAGCTATTATTGGGTTTGGGGTAGGGAGTAGCGGGTCAGGGGCCAGAGATATGATTATCAGGGAGGAAGTGTATACTTGCATTGTATTATTGGTTTCCTCTAAATTTCAGAACCTAATGCCAAACCTCTCTAACACTCCAGCCTAATTATGACTCAATTTAAGACTGAGGTGAGGTAGAATTTATCCCTGCAAAAGTCTTTTCTTATTCTTAGCTATTCTCCTTCTCACCAGTGATTAATGCTCTCATTTCTCTTTCTACTCACATTACTTTATACGTACTTACCTGTACATATGTGGTATCTTCCAATAGAATTCTAGAAAAGTACTGCTTCCTCATCAGCAACTAGCAAAAAATATAGTAGGTGCCTAATAAATATTTGTTGAGTTGAATTATTCTACTCACTATGATGTCATAGGTTTTTTTTTTATTGCTTTGAAGGTGTACTAAGCACTCTTCTCACAACCCTATGAGGTAGCTAGTATAGATTTTATAATCCCCATTTTATAGGTGAGAAAATGGAGATTCAAAATACTTGTCTGGAGCAACCAAAATTTCACAAGCTAGTAAATTAGCAGAGCAGGAATTTCAGCTCACCTCTTTTCACTCCAAGTCCAAGACTTTCTCCATTGCATTTTAAAACCTGAATCTTAACAAGTGTGTTGGCACACACTTATAATTCCTGCTGCTGGTATAAGTTGAGACTGGTGAGTCAGGAGCTCAGGAGCTGTGAGTTAAAGTAGGAAGTAGAGACAGTTGTTGGTGCAGTGGATAGAGCTTTGGGTCTAGAACACCTGTGTTCAAAATTAGTTTCAGACACTAAATGTGTATGACAGAACAAATGACTTATTTGCTTCATTTCCTTAATGGTAAAATGGGTATAGTGATAGCACTTACCTCATAGAATTGTTATGAAGATCAAATAATATTTGTTTTTTTTTACAGGCACTTAGCAAGCTAAGTATAGTATATAGGACGTACTACCTAAATGTTCATTCCCCTTCCTCCCTAAATAAAGCACTAAGTCTGGCATCATTAAGTCCTGGCACCCCAGGAGCAAGATACCTATTGGAGGGATGAACAAGCCCAGGTCAGAAAAATGAATGATGAGAAAGCTTTTGTTTTATCAACATTAAGTTGACTGTGGGTGACTACTATATTTTCAACAAGGATGGCATAGGAAAAATTAGTCACCAAAACAAAAAACAAACAAGCACAAAAAGCAACCGACACCCCCCCCCCCAAAAACAAAACAAAACAAAACAAAACAAAAAAACCTCCAGAAAAAAGGAAAACAGAAAAGGAAAGAGGACTAGATTATTAAAACTTGAATAAAACAAATTTTGGTAGAACTATGTCCTTGACATAATTTAGAAAATGGTCCCAATGTAAATCTAGATACTCTGACATAGGATTTAATTGGAAAAGTAGGAGACAAAAAAAGTCAGCCTAAAAATTGCCGTACAGGTGTGTCCTTCTCCTAGAAACTTGCCTTTACTTCCCCAAAGAAGGTGAACAGCTGCATTTTACACCTGCAGGAGTCTCTGGGTGGTCTTGCTGGGTAACATTTTGTATAGAGCTTTACATCAAATTAGCCTGGAGGTGAGTAAGATTTTGAATGGATAGGAATTTCACCAATCAGCAGTCCAATACTAACAGCCCCACACCTGCTGCTGCTTACTGTGTGTAATGTTTCTAGATTACTTTTTTTTTTTTTTTTTTTTTTAATCTTTGGGGGTTTTGTGGTTTTTAGCTTTGTAATTTATTTTCCCCTTAAGCATACACTAATGGATTTTAAAGGGGGCAAATAAATAAATAAACAAAGCTTTCCCTACCCAGCCACAACCTCCTCTCCTACTAGAAGCCAGAGAGCTGCTTCAGCAACCTGGAAAACTCTGTTTTGTTGGAGCAGGTTTTGGTCTGTAAGAATTTCTGGGATTTCTTTTTTTAACTCTTTGGTTTATGTCGTCCTGTGGCTGCCAAGGCTTTCTGCTTCCTACGTGCTCCCAAACCCAGAATAAACTTGGATGAAAGTTACAAGTTTCATGTCGCCTTTATCAAATCCACTGCAAGACTGCCAAGTGTTCAGACCTTGAGAATTTGATGATGTATAGTTAACATTTTCTTGATGTGCCATTTTTAGGTTACTGCACTCTAATCTCAGAAAAACAGTGGAGAGAGACCTCTTATTTTGGGTTGGGATAAGATTTATATTTACATTGCTTATTCTAATAAATGAAGAGGCAGTTTCACATGCTGGGTAGAGGACTGGCCTTGGAGTCAGAACTGGCTTTAAGTTCTGTCTCTTGACTGTAACTAGTTTTGTTCTCTGGCCAAGTTATTTAGCCTCTTGATGCCACAACTCTTTAAGGCTTTATAATTTGCATCAGAGATGGAAATTTCCATACCATTAGTTCCCCAAATACTTTAAACAACAGATCCAGAACAAATAAAGCAAAAATATAATAAATATCCTTGGACTATATTATACCACTGTTAGGCTTAAAATTAAGATAAAAAATCAAATAAAGAGGAAAGAGACTTTTATATTCAAAAATATTTATAGAAGCTTTTTTTCCCCCCATGGTAATCAAATTGTGAAAATGAAAGGACTGTCTTTCATTGAGGAATGGTTAAACAAATTATGACAAATGAATTTAATGGGTGTCATATGAACTGATAATTTCCAAGGAAACCAGGAAGATTTCTATAAACTGATACATAAATGAACTGAGAAGAGCTAGGAAAGCAATTTATACAATGACATCAACATAATGGAGAAAAACAGCCTGGAAAGATTTTAGGACTTGCTCTAAATACAATGATAAACCAAGATTTCAGAAGATTGAAGATGAAAATTTGCTGCCCATCTCCTGCCAGAAGTGATGACCTTAAAATATAGAAAAATCCCTACATTTTCATGCAGAGGTAATAGAGGACTGTTTTTAATGCACTATATAAGGGTTTTATTTTTCAGGTTTTTGTTTTTGTTGTTCAATTGGTGAGTAAGGAGAAATTATAAATACATGTAAAATAAATAGAAGGGGGAAAAAGTCAAATGTTAGAGGTGTTGTAGAAAAATTGGGCCACTAATTCATTGTTGGTGGAATTGTGAACTGATACAACTATTTTGGAGAACAATCTGAAATTATGTACAAAGAGTTATTAAATATCTAAACCTTGGGTGCCACTACTTGGTCTAGTTTCTGACGATAACTATGGAAAAAGGAAAAGAACTTATATGTTCTAAAATATTTATAGTAGCTCTCTTTGTAGTGGCAAAAATGGGAAATTTCAGAGTTGCCTATCAATTAGAGAATGACTAAATAAATTGAGGTATATTACTGTGATGGGATATTACTACGACATAAGAAATGAAAACTTAGATGATCTTAGAAAAACATAGACTTACATGAAATAATGAAGAGAAAAATGAACAAAGCCAGAAGAACATTGTATATGGTAACAGTAATATTGTTTTAAGAACAACTTTGAGCAAATAAGTTATTTTGAGTATTATAAATAACCTAACTAATGATAAAGGACATATGAAGAAAGATGCTATCTGCATCCAGAGAAAAAGTGACAAAAAGAAATATTTATAGAATAATTATACATATATGTGTGTATACATACAAATACGCATTTATTTATGTCTAATGGTAGCCATCTGTAGGGCAGGGAACAGGGAGGGAAGAAGAAAAAAATTGCATGACAATTTTGTTGTATATTTGAAAGAATAGCAAGTTGTACATAGTAGATTGTAGTTTCATAAATAATCATCTGTTTTATTGAATTGTGTTATATAAATATGTGCCTTAGTCCATAAGTAAAAAAAGAAAATTTAAAAAGAAAAAATAACATTGAAATATGTAAAAAATATAATATTGTGAGAGGAAGCATTACATAATAGATACAGACTTGGTCTCAGAGCCAGAATATCTGGTTTATGTCCTTTCCTTGATATATTCTGGCAAATCATCTTTCCGTGCTTTAGACAATTCTCTAAGGTTAAATAGCTCTTTAAGATTATACACAGGTTCACAATTTAAGGGGCATTTTTGGATTCCTCCTCTCTGTAACTCCTCCCTCCTTGCCTTATCAAATTAGTTGCCAAGTCTTGCCAATTATACCTATATCACATCTCTAGGAGAAGCCATCGCCCTTCTCTAACACTGCCACCATCCTGGTCTAGGTGCTAGACTATCAATATAGCCTTTTGGTTGGTATCCTTTCTCAAGTCTTTCCACATTATAATGCATTTTCCACTAGCACTTCTCCCAAATGCCTCTCTCCTTCTCCCCCATTCAATAAACTGCAATGACTCTCTATCATTTCCAAGATCAATGTAAAATCCTCTGTCTTTTAAGAATTTCCATAACTTGCTCTTTATTTTATGTCATTCTTTTTCCATTCTTTTACCTTCATGTACTGTGAGCTAGTGACAGTGCCTTCAATGTTTTTTTTTTTTTTTTTTTTTTTTTTGTACAAGACACTCATATCCTCCAATTCCAGGCATTTTGAAGGGCTACCCAGAATTTAGAACTCTCTCCTCTTTGCTTCTGCCTCCTGGATTCCTCAGTTTCCTTCAAGTTTTAACTAATGTCCCAACTTCTACAAATATCCTTTCCTGCTCCTCCTTTATTTTATTGCCTTCCATATGAGATTAGCTCCAATTTATCCCCAAATATCTTCTTTGTACATACTTGTGGACATGTTGTTTCTCCCACTACATTGTGAATACCTTGAGATCTAAGACATTTTTTCCTTTTCATTGTCTCTGGAATTTAGCACTATGCCTGACATATAGTAGGTGCTTAATAAATGTTTGTTGATAACTAGGGGTTGAAAAATATGCTGGCCTTCACTGGTAAAGGGAATCTCCTCATGTGAGAGTTCTCTAGATGAAAATGAAGTTCTAGTTCCTATTCTTATTATATCACACCAAAGAAATTGATAATATAATCATTTCTATCTTATGCACTTCTTCACATCTTTAGAAGTATCAGAAAGCTGCTTTGATGATCTGTTCTTTTCTGTATGAAGTACCAAAGCTAATTACCAAATTATTCTGGGAATTTACAAAATGAATTTTTTCAAATCGCACCCTACAAAATCAATATTCTGGGGTGAAATATTTTGAATCATATTCATTGTCCTATCGGTTGCTCCTCACTCCATCCTGCCTGCCCACCTGGCACAAATGTTATGGAAGTTTCCTTAACAGGTGTTTTCTTTATCAATCAAATCATTATAGCCTAGTCCCAAACCAACAAACAAATAAAGAAAATTGCAAGCCTCGAGTTAGGGACTAGGAAAAGAAAACAAGATGGGCAAAGAAAAACAGTTCCTTTCTTTAAGGAGTTTAGTAGGGGGGTTAACACATCTAAAAAAGATATCTAAAATGAGATATTTGTAAAGCATTTTAGCATAGCAACTGGCATATAGTAATCAGATAAATATTTGTTTCTAAAACTTTATCTAAAAAGGGGAGGGGTTATATTAGACAAAGTTACTTGAGGAAGGAAGAAATACTATTAAGTGGTGGGATGAAGAAGAGATTTCTGGAGGAGATAGTACATAAAGTGAGACTTGAAGGAAAATGAGAATTTTATAAGCTAGAGAGATAAAAAGAAGGAGATGGTGAGGATCAGCCTGTGCAAAATCAAGGGGCTATAAAATGAAATTCTGAGTTTGGGAAATAATAAATAGGCAGTTTGGATTGAAAACTTGAATTGCAAGAAAGGGAAGAATATGCTATTTACCTGATTAAGCTGACGACAATGGGCTTTAAACACAGAGTTTAGCAATTTTTATTTTCATTCTAGAGGTCATAGCTGTTGTTTTGTCATTTCAGTCTCATCTCACACTTCATGCCTATTTGGGATTTGCTTTATTTATTTATTTATTTTTAAAACTTTTTTTTTTTAACATTTTAAAATTAATCTTATAATTATAACTTTTTTTTTTTTTTTTTTTGACAGTACATATGCATGGGTAACTTTTTTTTTTTCTTTTTCTGAGGCTGGGGTTAAGTGAATTGCCCAGGATCACACAACTAGGAGACATTAAGTGTCTGAGACCAAATTTGAACTTGGGTCCTCCTCAATTCAAGGCTGGTGTTCTATCCACTGCGCAACCTAGCTGCCCCTTACATGGGTAATTTTTTACAACATTATCCCTTGCACTCACTTCTATTCTGAATTTTCCCTCCTTCTCTCCACTCCCTCCCCTAGATGGCAGGCAGTCCCATACATGTTAAATATGTTATAGTATATCCTAGATACAATATATGTGTGCAGAACCGAATTTCTTGTTGCACAGGAAGAATTGGATTCAGAAGGTAAAAATAACCTGGGAAGAAAAACAAAAATGCAGTTTATACTCATTTCCCAGTGGTCCTTCTCTGGGTGTAGTTAATTCTGTCCATCAATTGGAACTGAATTAGGTCTTCTCTTTGTTGAAGATATCTATTTGGGATTTTCTTGCAGAGATTCTGAAGCGATTTGCCATTTCCTTCTCAACCTCATTTTATAGATGAGGAAACTGAGGCATAGAGATAACTGACTTGTCCAAGATCACAGCTGGTAAGTGTGTGAGACCAGATTTGAAGCCAGGAAGATGAGTCTTCCTGATTTCTAGCCACTGAATCATCAGTTAATCCCCAGAGATCATTAGAAACCACTAAATAGTTTTGATGAAGAGAATGACACAATCAAATATGAGTCTTTTGTGATTGTACGGATGGCTTAGTACATCATTCTGCTGCCAGCAATCTCCTCTCCCTTACTCAATTCATATAGAAGAACATAGTCACACTTGCCTTTTGTGTCCAAGAATTTTTTTTTTTTTTGGAAGTGAGACAGAAATTATTTAAGAGGTATCTCTCAAGAGAGAGCTTTAAATTCTGACCTAAAGAAGGATAATTTACTTTAGCAGACTAAAATTTCTGAAAATGGCTATACCTTCTTTAATTTATCTTATGTATTTTACCCTTAAAATTTAGACAATACTCTGTAGATCTATTTTTTTCCTTCAGGTTAAATTCAGTGCCTTAAGCTTAATACATCTTCCAAATAAACTGTCTTAATTCATTTTTAAAGATACTCACTTGAGGCATTTTTCCTACTTGATAGAAAAAACGATCTAAGGTTTAACTGCATTCAAAGACTATTTTTTTTTAAAACTGATCACCCTTTACAGTGTATCTCATCTCTATCGTAATTGCATAATTTACACCCATCCAAAAGGTTGATTTTCTAAGTAAGCATGACTATGGTCACAGAGAATGGCTGCTTAATATCTCAAAGAATTGGGAATCAGATTTCTTTTCAGGAAGAAGGAAACTTTTATTCTCTACAAAACTGTGAGCCAATTGCTTCTCTGCCTCCAAATCTCCTTCTCAGCAAGAGGGTAGCTTGATGAACCATCAGCAAAATGTCAGCTCCTACTGAGAGAGACTCTAGCCTGATTCACAGCTATAGTCACAGATATATTGAGACAGCAACAGGTATTTCTAAAGTCATCCTGTGATAAGTAAATATTTATTTAACTCTCAGGGACATCATAAAGTGATCATTATAGTTTAGTGGTATTGAAGCTTCAATTTATCAGTAGTTTTGTTAACATAGATAGCTTCATTAGGATACTAAACGCGAGTTTTGCTTGGAAAAAAAATAAGAGTTCATTAACATTAGAAAGAAAAAAATGTACTAGATGGGATGAGATTTGAGAGTCAAAAAGACCTGGATTACCTTGCTTTGCATTTGCTGGACATTTCAAAACTGCATTTTGGTCATTCTCCTCCTCCCCCTTCCACTGAAGATCAGATATTATCCTTGGAATCCAGGCTTTTTTGCTTTATCTTGTCTGGAAACAGACTAGTCTTCCACTTTCTAGCTATTTTCAAACCAAGCTAGGTATATGTACATTTTTTCCTTGTCTCTTCAAATCTAATTCCTCTTTATATGTTGTCTTCCTTTATTAAAATTTCTACCCCTTGAGGGAAGCAAGTGTCTTGTTTGTATTTTCATCCTGAGTTTAGGATAGCATCTAACATATAGAAACCATTGAATAAATAGTTTTTCATTTATGTATTATGTAACCATGGGCATCATTTAACATTTATATGTCTTAGGCAGTTCCTTGCAGGAGGGAGTTGCCAACATTGGAAGATGAATGTTCACACACCCACTCTTATAAAAGAAAAGAAGTTCATTAGTATGAGTGGTCCTTCATTTGTTATACTAGTGATGAACCTGATAATGAACCCATATTTAGCTTTGGGTTTTGTAGAAGAATCTATCACAAGGTCTATAACTGCAGCAATTCCCTCTAGGTAGCTCCTGCCAAAACTTTTATCTTAGCAATATAATCTATTATGAGTTCAACATCACTTCTATATCATAATGAATCATCATAGCCATAGTATGGCTTTTTTTTTTTTAGTGGACACTGCTATTTAACATTATCATATAATTGCTCTATGATTGTATATTGATATTAATCTATAACTTCAATGCCAAAAATTAATCTGTGAAACTATTAATATCCAAACAAATCAGTGATCACATGTTATTATTGTACTATAAGGAGAGAAGATTCTATACCTTTCTGGTTGATTTTTGAATCTAAAAAGCTAAAAAAAATAATAGTACTATTCTTTCCCAAGGAGAAACTGGTGGGAAGAAAAAAAGAACACTAACATTTTTCTGTAGGAACTGAAAACTCAGCTTAATACTTCTCCTTACCTTTCTTTCTAGTTCTTTTTTCAAATGTATTTTTATATTCATAATCATTTATTGAAATTTAAAGACTTTGTTATTTTCATATGCCTATACAAATATGCATATTCTTATCATTTTTTCCATTTACCTCAAATTCTAATATTTTTAGCATCTATGCCTTGTTTTTGAAATGATGGCTCTCTTTTAACATTTAAATTGTACATCTTTTTTATTCCAAATGTACCCAACTTGTTATTGTCACAAGCCATTTTTTTCTCTGAGATTTCAACACATTTGTAAGAAGGAACTAAAGATTCAAAGAACTTAACTAATCAATTCATTAATCAAGCCTGTCCACTTCACATTTTATGGAGATGAATTAGCATGCTCCTCTAGGGCTGAAAAATCATCTGTTTTTTAAAAAGCTAATATTAATATGAAAAAATAAAAATTTCTTTTGTGACTGATTTTTTATCTTGCTGCACCCCAGCTTTAAAGGGGTTTTCAAAAAGAGCTAGTCATTAGTTGCTAATTTGTACAACTTTTGAAATGAATCACTTACGCTCTTTTGATATCTTTCTGACAACTTCCTAATCTATTCAGATTTTTTGGTTAAAATGTATATCCTTCCCATCAATTCTATCCCTTACCACAGTGACTCAAAGATTTGTAATCACTATGCTCATTTAAAGAAACTACAACTTTTTATTATTTGGTGGGGGAAAATGGATTTCCATAGAAATGAATGATGTACCACAGTAGTATTTCACATAGAAATGAGGACTACTAATCTGTACATAAAAATCTCTGTGAACTGCATATCGAATTAGGTTAAAATGCATTATTAGCTAAGTTTTACTTATTTTATGAAAATTACATTTTAATGTAGTTCAGTGCACACTTGGGATTACTGAGAGCTGCGTGTACATCAGTTCATACACAGAGAAGTCTGACTATACCTAGAGACATCTTTCTACTAACCACTTGATATTTATTTATTTGTATTTATTCTCTTTATAGATTTATTCCATAGTTTCTTGTCTTCATTGGTATCAAAGCTCCATAGGAGTAAAGATTATTGCCTTTTTGTATTTGTATGCCCAACACCTTACACAATATGGAACAATGTAGTCACTTAATAAATTCTTTTGATTGCTAGGCTGTACTTTAACTTTTCTCCACAGGACTCTGTCTACCATGTCACAGAAACTTCTCTACCCTGGAAGGTCATTTTCAAGTTGGTAATGTTTCCATGCTCTAAAGTTTCTCTCAGATTAGCTGTTTTCCCTCAGAACCTCCATGTTAAGTAGGAGACCTTTGTCAACTATGTCTCCATTTCTTTACAGGATTCAATGTTGACTCATTTCTATGGGACTTTGTCTACCATGATTAATACCAAACCATTCCTAAAATGTTGTGAAAGCCTAGAAAGATAGTAACGGTCAGATTTTAAAGAGCTTTAATTGGCAGTTTATATTTAGTGCTAGAGATAAGCAGGAGTTTACAGGATGGGGGAGGATGTATGATATTATCAGACCTGATTTTTAAAGAAAAATCTCTTTAACAGGAGTGTTGAGGCTGGATTGCTACATTATTGTAATAGTGTAGGCAATAGATGATAAAGTATTGAACTAGAGTAGTGGATATGTAAAAAAGAAGTGTGAGAAATATTGTACTAAAAAAAGAAATTATGTGATTTAGTGACTGATATACTAGATGAGACTAGATATATTAGACTGATGTACAAGAATGAGAAGTGGAGGATAATACCAAGAATGTAAATCTAGGTGACTAGAATGATAGTGGTGGCTTGGGTAAGGAAGTTCAGAAGTAGAGTAGGTTTGGAGAGAAAGATAGTGACATTTTGATTTTGAAATAGCTATGAGACATTTGTGACTTTGAAGTGCCCAGTAGCCATTTCTTTGGTGATTTAGGAATCTCTTAACTTTTTCATATTAATCCAAGTTTTCCCTTTGGAAACAAGATGGAACAGTAGTGTTCTTTTATTTACATACATTTATATACAACTATCATCTATATAATTAACTAACCAACATACATATATGTGTGTGTGTGTGTGTGTGAAATATGTACATATACATAGTTTACATATATTACATGGTTCATAAAATCACTCCAAATGTGATTTGGCCCATATAGTGGGACTCTTACATGCCATAATTTCCAATTCAACTTAAGTCTATAAAGTATAAAATTGTCAGGCTAAGAACTTGATCCTGATGAGGCTAATTTTTTTTTTTTTTTAATACACAGTAAGCATGTAGACTATTTACCTATTGAAATATTTATTTCAATTAGCTCATTATGAAGTGATATCATTGATCCCTGCTTCCAGTCTTTTATGTTAAAATGGATACACTAATAACCATTATTTCTACCTTTTTTTTTTTTTTTTTTTTTGGCCTGAGGCTGGGGTTAAGTGACTTGCCCAGTGTCACACAGCTAGGAAGTGTTAAGTGTCTGAGACCAAATTTGAACTCGGGTCCTCCTGAATTCAGGGCTGGTGCTCTATCCACTGCGCCACCTAGCTGCCCCTGTTTCTACCATTTTACGTAAAGTTTTGTATATGGTTATATTTCATACTTCTGGGGTAGAAGGATTCTTTTTGCTAAATATAAAATATATGATTATATTTTCAAAGACATACACTTGTGTATAGAATATTGCATTAAAGTTAATTCTATAATTCTATAATGCATGTTCTTTTAACTCTGGTGAGATAAAACTTCAAATTTATCAAATAATTTATTTAGGATTAAGACTGAGCAGGCAAACATAAAACTAAATTGAACTCAGAGAGAAAAATAGTCCAAATATACCTCTATCTGGAGGATGGATGTTGGAACTAAAAATCAAACTCATTGCATCAGGAAACAATGGTAAAGGGGATTACTTTAGTTATTGGGGGGAAAAGAACATATTTGGCATTGTCCAGGACATTAATACTTAAGATCTTTCCTATATAATTCAATAAAATTCCTTAAAAGAATCCCGTTCCTTCTTCTGAAGCTTTTCAAAGGTTATATTTCTTACCTCTTTTTCCATATGCATGTGCATCCATAAACATATGCCAAATCAGAATTACTTTCTTATTTTAGGCATATTGGTCATTCTATGCATGAATTCTGGCATTTCTTATACTTAGCAAAGTATAGATATGAAGGCATTATTTTTTCTTTCTAACAAATCACTTTACAAGTCAGTAACAGTCAGACTTGGCACAATTAAATATTTGATTTAAATAATTTCAGTGATTTCTAAAGCTCAAGAGGCATAACAAACTTTGTCCTTTGCTTGAATATAGAGGAACAGCTCTGCTGGGATGGAATCAGAATAATTTAATTAGCTTGACTATATAGCAGTGCATGTTAACCACAGAAAACCATAAAAATCAGAAAAGCTGTTTCCTAAGCTCTAATCTATCTATGCTATAGAGAATTTCATGATAACATTAAAAGTTATTTAAAGCACAAGAAGAATGAAATGTACTTATATCATTGTAAATACCAGGGTAATAAACATTTTTGTTAACTCAAACCTGAATCTTTAGAACTTCTTAACCACTGAAATTTAGAGTTCAAAAAAGCACTCAGGCAGAAAGAGAATACACAATGTATGGCTTGGGAAAGGAACTAAATGAAGGGGAAATATGAATAAATTACAACCATGGATGATATTTCTGGTTGAGCAGAAGTAACAAGGGTCAAGTCTATCAATCACATTCCAATTAATTTTGATGGCATTAACAATATCAACAGAGTAAATAGAATCTCATAGCTGCCATTACAACTTCTTTTTGGTCTGATATTGGAACCATTTTTGAGAACTTAATCATCACCCAAAGAAAGATACTGCATTTTAAAATTCTTTATTTTTTGTCTTAATGTAGAGAGACAAGTCCTCTCAATAAAGAAGCAAGGTAGGTAAAAACCTTTTAAAAGAGTTTCTGTACCAGACCTCAGAAACTAGTTTTGGATTCTGTTCTGGGACTGCCTTATTTTCTGAGTTTCACAGTACAAAGTCATTTAACCCAATGTGTCTGGCTGGTCTCAGACTAAAAAACACACCTTAATACCCACCCAGTTATTTATCCTAAGCTACGTGTGCCCTGATGTCACAGGTACACATATTGTCCTCCCTATCTTCTGTCTCTTACTCTGTTCACAATTAATGAAATTAACACTACAATTCCTTCTAGAAAGTGACAATCAATTCCTTTTTTAAATTAAATTTCATCTTCAAAGAAATATCTGTCATCTCTCCTTTCTATGTTTTTTGCTTCCCATCGAGAAAGCAAGAGAAAGAAAATCCCTGATACATGCATATATGGTCAAATAAAATAAAATTTCTCATAGCCCATATTTAAATATTTATATAATCTCACAATCTGCACACTATGTCTATCATCACTCTGTCAGGAGGTAGGTAGCATATTTTATTATAAATCCTAAGGAATTGTAGTTGGTCATTATATTGATCAGTATTTACAAGTTTTCTTTCTTTCTTTTTTTTTTTTTTTAAATATACTTTGTTTTTAACCCAATATTTTCCTTTATTAGGAACATGAAGAATCCCCGAACTCGTAATAATCAATACAAATTTCTACACTGGCTTTGTCCTTAAAAATACTCTCATTTGGATTGAGTGCTTCAAATCTCTATTAAAAGGAAGCATATTTCAACATTAAGTCTTCTAGAAACTTGGTTGGTCATTATATGGCTAAGAGTTTTTAGGACAATAGTATTCCAATATATATTTTATTTAGCATAACTTTTTTTCCATTTGTAAACACAGGGGTATCACATCAGATTTCTATTCCTTGCCACCTCAAAAAAGAGCTATAAATATTTTTATGCATTCTTAGAATCTGTTTTCCTGATGCCTTTAATCTATTCTACCTCTAATTTTCAGTTACCAATTTTCTCCTTTGCTACTCTTTCACTGTTGAGTGAAATATATTTCTGTCCCCAACTGTGTGTATATATATTTATTCTTCTTTCTTTTGACCTGAATTCAGCTGAGAGGGATGTTCAAATATCAGCTTCTCCTACTTTCATTGTTTGTATAGACATTTGCTTGTGTACCCTCATTATGTGAAATAATTTTATCTGATCTTCTTTTCCTTCCCTGTCCCGCCCCTTACTTGTGCATTCTTTCTATCTTTACATTCTTTTTTAAAGATTCATCAAGGTATTAGAAAAACACTACCATGCTGTGTCTAATTGGACTCCCTCTATGAATCTTAAGTATGATAGAGAAAAGAGAATGAACATTTACATCTTTCCATATTTAAAGGCAAGTACTTTCTTTACCTTTGTTTTATCTTTTGTAACCTTTCATATCTACCTTTTTATGTTTCTTTTACTATTCCCAAGAACAAACTCCAAAATCTGAAATAGTTGAAGAAAGAAATTTATTAAATCATTTGGTAGAGAAGAGTGAGTGCAAAAGGAGGTATGGCTTCTTTCCCCTTCCAGGATCTGGAAGGTTTCAATTAAAAATGATTTAGACAAGGATATCCACACAGCATTTTGCCAAAAATGGCAATTTGAAAAAATATATATAGGAGAATACCAAACACAAGTTGGGTGGACCCATCACAAACAAGTCTTAGATTTTATAACTCCAGACAAGAATGATTTGGGTAGATTTAGGATTTGGGGAATCCTTGTAGCCATTTTCAGAATTCCTGGAGAGCTACCAAGGTCAGGTGACATTTTGAATGTGGATAATCTTTAATCCCTGGGGATTAAATAAAATTGGATTTGAGCAGTATAATTATTTTCTAAACAATATAATAAATTCTTCTTATACTCTTCATTCCTGTGTTTATACTTCAAAATTTCCATGTAGTTCTGGTCTTTTTAACAGGAATGCTTAGAAGTCATCTATTTCATTAAAAATCCACTTTCCCTCCTTACAGCATTATAATAATTTTTGCTAGGTAGATTAATCTTGGACATATGCCAATTTGGAATATTGTATGCTAAATTCTCAGTTCCTTTCTAGTGCTTGCTGCTAAATCATGTATAATACCGAATTTTGATTCTTGGTGGTTGAATTGAATTCCTTCTTTCTGCCTTCTTGTAACATATTTAATTTGATCTGAAAGCTCTGGATTTTGGTTACAATATTTCGGAGAGTTTTCATTTTGGGGTTTCTTTCAGGAGGTGATCAGTGGATTCTATTTCCAATTTGCCCACTGGTCCTTTTTGTTAAAATATATCTGTGATTTTTTTGGTCATAATGTTTGGATATTTCACCTGTTCTTAAATATTTTCTTCTTGACTTGTTTTCCATATCAATTGTTTTTTTTTTTTCCCCTTTCTGTGAGATACCTTACCTTAACTTTTAGCCCATTGGTTTTGTTTTTAATACTTTTTCTTGCCTTATAGAATAATTAACTTCTCTTGATTCCATTCAAATTTTCAGGTAGTTTGTTGTTTTTAGACAAGGCTTTGTACCACTTGTTATCAAGCTGTTAATTCCATTTTCAATTCTGTAACTCTCATTTTTCCCAAAAT
The DNA here is from genome assembly GCF_048593235.1 of Sminthopsis crassicaudata. Lineage (NCBI taxonomy): Eukaryota > Metazoa > Chordata > Mammalia > Dasyuromorphia > Dasyuridae > Sminthopsis > Sminthopsis crassicaudata. The sequence continues at coordinate 281,962,955 of NC_133618.1, forward strand.
TTTAAACACTTTCATTCTATTTATTTAAAAAAGTTAGCTCTTAAACTATTTATTTATCTTTTCTTAGAATCTTAGTTAAGTTTGTGTCCAAATTGTGTTTTTCTCTGAAACATCATTTGCACATGTTTTGGAATTATTAATTTCTGTTGTTTATAATTTGCATCATAATAGTTCATGATAATGTTTTTTATTTGTTTGTTTTCCTTCTAGGATGTTAGGGCTGGGCTCTGTAGTACTTCTGAAAGGATAGTTTAGGTTGGTCCTCTTGCTGTTCTCTTTTAGTAGTTATTCCAGGCTCAGGGACAAGCTGGGGACTTGTAAACTTTTAGTACTCCCCAAATGCTCTAATCCAGGGCAAAGTCTCATTGCTTTTCCCCTGGTCTGAGAACTGTGTTTTGCCTTAGGTTTGAAGTGTCAACAAGAATAGCCTGTTGCTACAGTCTGTCTTTCTCAAACAAATGGAAAGCTTTGTTGTTTCAGATCAGCAAAACTAATGGTTCCCCTTTGGTCTGTGATTCCAATCCTACTTATTCTTTTGTAGGCTCGTCTAGATGTTAGAAGAAAGTCTGCTTTATGCCTAGCCACATACCTGCTGTTCGATAACTTAGTGGACCTTTTTCTGGATCCAGGATTCAGTATAATGCATTTTCTAGTTCTGTTAAAAAGAGTGTATGAAAAAGAGCTCACTACAATTGCTGTTCTAACCCCCAAACACATTTTCTTTGAATCCATTGCTCAGGCTAAAAGTCCATTCCTTGCTCCCCATTCCCCTTTAATTCTATTGTTCTCCCATTACAATTTAAGTTCTTTAAAAGCAGAAATTACTTCATTTTATATTTGTATTCTCAGAAAATAGAACAATTCCTGGAAGTTCTTTAAAAATAATTTTTTATTCATTGACTTATTTATCTATTTATTGGATTTATAAAATTTGAAGACTCTAAGGGATCAACAGAAATCATTGAGAATACACCATTATCCTGTGAGAGTGCAGCAAATTATTGCAGAATGATGGTTATTAAGATGCATATAATTTTAGGAGCAATTAATTAGGTGATAGTGCCACCATCTTGTCTCCAGTTCAGACATATCTGGAATATTGCGTTCAGTTATAGCCAACTTAATTAGGAAAGACATTAACAAGCCAAAGATTATATAAAGCAAAGGTATCAAATATAAACCATTTGTGGCCTACAATACTTCCAAGTAAACTTAATCAGATTAAATTATATTTGGGAAGCAATTAAATAAAAATATGATAAAACATAGATAACATTAAATTTTATAACTAATGTGTAACCTGCAGGGTTCTTTATGGATGCATAAGTTGCATCCTCTTTCTATCTGAATTTGACAATACTGATGTAGAAGTAGGTAACTAGAATGATATGGGGCCTAGATCTTGTGCAATATGAGATCTATTGAAGGAATTGATTATGTTCAACTTGGGGAATAAAAGTTTAGAGTAACAATGATAGTTGATATCAAGTATTTGAAAGGCTGTCATTTGGAAGAGGGATTAGCTTTGTTTGACTCTTATGCACCCAAATTCCCTCCATATACACAAATAGGGTAGGATAATAGAAAATTATAATAATATATGTGTTATTATAGTACATTGTTATGTTATTACATGTAATATATAATAAATAATAATAATAGAATGGGTAATGAATACGTAGAGATTGCAAAGAAACAAATTCAGGTTTTATGGAAGAAGAACTTTTGGGGAAAAGTGGAATGGATTCTGTGAAGTGATAATGGCTTCCTATCAGAGGACTCTTCAAGCAAAGGTTAGATAACGATTTGTTAGGTAAATGGTACAAAGTTAATTTTTGTTTTATACTGATTATGGCTTAGACTAGGTGGCCAGGGAAATCCCTTCTCTTTCTGAAATACCATAGTTTGATAGGGCATCTTAAGATAGAAAAATTAGCTAATAATCTCTGAATATTGCATATCTTCCTCAGGATATCAATTGGATTCTGCAGAGGATTTCAAAAAGCATTACCTCACCTGTCTTCCTTCTCCACAGAGCCAACTGTCTAAGAGAAGCACTAGAGCTAACACTAATCCAACAACAAGTCTGCTGAATATTATAGAAAGTGATCTCCCTGAAACCACTATCTGTGACATCTCCTGAATGAGGATAGAAGAATGCTGTTTTTCCAGATTAAAGACTGTTCTCATTATTAGCCATGGAGTATTAATAATTGCAGCTTATTATTTTTCTTTTGGAGGCAATTGACGATTTTGTCCCATCTTCCCTCTGGAACCTGTCCTACCCCACCAAATCTGTTTTCTGCCACATTGTAATCTGTTAAAAAATCCAATCCTGACAACCTGGTATATACAGTCACTAAGTTTGCCCCACTACTAAGTAGTGATGGGTTGGGTGCATTTTTTCCTGTTAGTATTGTTGTACATTGGAAAAATGCTGAGAACATATTGAAGACTTATTGGTTTTTTATGGCATTTTTTATTTTATAATTATAATTTTTTTTGACAGTACATATGCATGGGTAATTTTTTTACTACATTATCCCTTGAACTCACTTCTGTTCTGATTTTTCCCTTCCTTCTCTCCACTCCCTCCCCTAGATGGCGGGCAGTCTTATATATGTTAGATATGTTATAGTATATCCTAGATACAATTTATGTGTGCAGAACCGAATTTTTTGTTGCACAGGAAGAATTGGATTCAGAAAGTAAAAATAACCTGGAAGAAAAACTCACTACACTCATTTCCCAGTGTTGCTTTTCTGGGTGTAGCTGTTTCTGTCCATCATTGATCAACTGGAATGGAATTAAATCTTCTCTTTGTCGAAGATATCCACTTTTATCAGAATACATACTCATACAGTATTGTTGTTGAAGTGTATAATGATCTCCTGGTTCTGCTCATTTCACTCAGCATCAGTTCATGTAAGTCTCTCCAAGCCTCTCTGTATTCATCCTACTGGTCATTTCTTACAGAACAATAATACTCCATAACATTCATATATCACAATTTACCCAAACATTCTCCAATTGATGGGCATCCATTCATTTTCCAGTTTCTGGCCACTATAAAGAGGGCTGCCACAAACATTTTGGCACATACAGGTCCCTTTCCCTTCTTTAGTATTTCCTTGGGATATACTATTTCCCAGTAGTAGCACTGCTGGATCAAAGGGTATGCACAGTTTGATAGCTTTTTGGGCATAATTCCAGATTGCTCTCCAGAATGGTTGGATTTGTTCACAACTCCACTAACAATGCATCAGTGTCCCAGTTTTCCTTATTGTTTACCTACTTTTATTCTTTATTTTGTACAGCCTTTGCACTTTATTGTGGGAGGTATTGGGGATTTAGAGACTACAGTAGAGACCTTGTATCAGAAAAAGCAGAGTTCACATCCCACCTTGTTCACTTGCTAGTTATGAGTCCCTGGGAAAGTACCATAAACAAAGACTCAATTTCCTTATTTCTAAAAAAGGATAAATAATATCTATTGTATTTACTTTTATAATGTTGTTGTATAAAATGTGCAAAATTTAAAGTATGCTACATTAGAGGAGCTAGGTGACACAGTAGAGAGGGCACCAGATCTGGAGTCATAAAGACCTGAATTCAAATATGACTTCAGATACTTCTTAACTGTGTCACTCTGGGCAAGTCACTTAACCCTATTTGCCTCAATTTCCTCATCTCTAAAATGAGCTGGAGATAGAAACATTCAATCCCTTCAGTATCTTTGCCAAGAAAAACTCAAATGGAGTCACAAAGAATTAGACAAAACTGAAATGACTGAATGGCAACAAAATAATTGCCAGTTATTATTACTATGATCTTTGTAATATAATATAATAAATGTAATAATAATATAAGGTGGTAAAAGGGAAATAATACTGGCTCTGGAGTATGTCTGTAAAATGGGGACTGGAAATAGATTAGATAGATTCTCAAGTCCCTTCTACCTTTAGGTCTTTCTTTCTGCCTACTTTTGTAATATTTTAAATTTCATTTGAAAGCTCTGGGTTTTGGTTATGATCCTCTTGGGAACTTTCCAACCCTAAGATGCAGTAATCCAAATGGCTAGCTATATTGTCACTTTATCCATTCATCAAATCTATATTGAAGGTTTACTATGTGTAATGTATAGTATTAGGTGATGGGTCAATAAAGGTAATAAAAAGACATTCCTTGCTCTCAAGGTACTTAATATTTTCCTAGGAGTAAGAGGAGGGAAACACATGAACACAGATAGATATAAAAACAATGCAATCTGAAGAGAGAAGTATGCTAAATGGTGGAAAATTACAAACTCTTTTCCCATGTAAGATGATGTTTCCTGAATTAATAAAATATGAATAATTAAATGTAAATCTAATAACAAATCCATTTGCACAGTATTTTCCCATAAATAATCAATCGCTAATAAGTGAGCAAGTATAGGAGTTTGGGGATCAACAGACATAAATCATTTATAACACACTTAAATGTTTATGAAATGTTTGCCACATGATAATGCTTAAAGATTGGTTTACTAATTTTACAAAGAGGAAACCAAACCTAAAAGAAGTAAGAAAGTTGCTGATATCACATAGTAATACATGTCATAAAGTCAGGAGGCAAACTCAGGACTCCAAATTCAACAACAACACATCATACTTGGGGAGTCAATTATTGAATTACGGTAAAAGTCTGCTTATTTATTTGGATATTTCTACCCACCTGTTGCCTGTTTATTGTATAAACAAACAATATTGCTGTTTATCTGTACATCAAGTCTTAATTTTACATGTTTGATGATAATATAATTCTTTTTGGTAGAATGAATTTTATTTACTTTTAGGGATTTTTATTTATTTGTACATTAAACTAAGACTGTATATATGCAAGAGCAAACCTAGGGAAGAAAGATGAAAAGTTCCATTGTTAGGGAGTGACAGGTAGCTTATCTGAATGGCTACAACAAACTGGGTAAATTCAGAATTAATCAAATTAAGTGAATTATTTCTTCCATCTCCATTTTTTTCTTGTCATTCAGTCAGATTCAACTGATTTTTGTTTGGTCCAAGGTTCTTTTGTTCATCTAGGGAGCTTGAAATTTCTGATGATTGACATAACTTGAAAGTTCTTTTGTGAAATTTTGTTTTAAGACTTATTCCTTTCCTAGTAGTGCCTTAATACACCATTAGTCAGTCATTCAGAACTATAAAATAACGACAACACCAATAACTATAAAATAACAATAACACCAATAATCTCTGATTTCATAAGAACGGAAATTTTTTTAGTGAGGAGGCTTTCTACAAATCAACAATTTCTTCAATTTTTAATTTAGTGACAGAGAGTTAAACTGAGTGCATTGAGGGGTTACAAACCAAATTCGTATTAGAAGTAAGGGTAGAACTCAAGTATTCCTTAAATCAAAGTCAATTTTCCATATACAATCAATTTGCTTCTCATAAGGGTTCCTATATACCCAATCAGACTTTTAAATCATTATTTTTATTTGGATTAATGTATGCCCTTTAAAAAATTAAACTCAAAGGAAACATCTGACTCATAATTCCCAAACTGAACTTTTGATAAAATTATTTTGGAGTATCTGTGATCTCAGTGATCCTGATTCTTATGTTAACAGTGCATACATAGAGCCCCTTTTACCCTTTCTCTCATGTACAATTCTTATTGATAGAAATCTATAGGAATTGTTATGCAATTACAATGTCCCTCATATTATATATCAATAAATTCTCCATGATTGTCTATCTAAATTGATTAGACATCTCTGTTGATCTCTTGACAGTGTGTGGCTACTATGGAGTTGGAAAGGTATCCAAGAATTATTGGAAATTAATTTTTTAAAATCACCATTCTAGAGATTATAAGAGACTTTGGAAAATATAACTCTTAATTAAAACATATGAATCCTATCTACAATATCTCTGACAAATACTATCTGCTTTTCTGGATATAATAATGCCTCAAGCCCTTAATAAAAAAAAAAGTATGCAAATAAACATCTATGTATACAAGTATATGTGTGTATCTATGCATACATATCTGCATATGTTTATATGAATATGTGTATTTGTATTCAGTTAAAAAGGTGCCTCTTTCCTTGTGGCTACAAGAAATACAAAAATTTGGAAGTACTGACCAAAACTTTTAAAAAGTTCAATCAAGCTATCTTATATTTCCCATTACAGTGGATTATTTGAATCTTTTATTTCTTCATCATTTGACTGACCATATTTGGAATATTTCATTTTTACTCAGTCCTTCTATGAAAGCACAGGTGAAAATATATGTCTATATATTATATATGTCAGTTGTTGCTTAATCAAAATTGATCAATAAGGATTGAAACCTATAATTTGGTAGATTTGTATAGCCATGGTGAAAAAAAGGCTGGTTAAGGGGGTACACAATATGAAAAGTTCAAAAAAATAACATCCCATTAATTTTGTATAAATAAATATCTAATACTGCTAATGAAAATGAGTAATGAATAATAACTCACAAGGAGAAGGGTGTGCTTTATAAACCTTAAAATATTTTTTAAGGTGAGTTATGATAACAAACATGGAATACTTTAAAAACATGTTCAAACCTTTTGAAGGAAGAATTTATTAATCATACTCCATTTGCATATCTCAATCCATTTAAGATGGAGCCACTGTGTAATTAGGAAGTAAAGTACCAGTATCAAAACTTTTTAAAAAATGTTTTTGCCTTCTATAGCATTGAAGTCAGAGTTAGCTCACTGACTTACAAAACTTAATCTATTTCCTTTCTAGTATTCTTCTCTTTTATAATTTGTTTTGCCATGAAGAGGCCTAAGAAACCTGTTAAAATATAATGCCAGGAGAAAAGTGGATGGAAGAAGAAATCCAACAATTAAACCACTTTGCTTGGCAAGTGTCCCATTAGAGGGTAATAACACTGGAAAATAAGTTATTTGGGGCATTTAATTATTATAAATTTGAGTTAATAGAAGCTGCCTGAATATTAACAGTTGATCAGATGTACATGTTAAACTGGAAAAATGTTGGTTTTTTCACTCTTATTTACAGAAATCAAAATGGTGTTTTCATATTAGTTTTTCATTACTTTAGAGGTAATATTTACACTTAAATTTAAAAGGATATTGCCTTCACTTTATTCAGTATTAGTTTTAACATTTGCTCATTAATATGCTTTTATTTTCTGTTGCTATTTGTGCACAAATACCAGCTTGCTAAATGATAATGGTGAAAAATGGAATGATAATGAAATTACAAACCTATAGTTCCCCTGACCTGTAGTCTCCCCATTCCCCACCCCATCCCCAAACATACAGTGACTATCTTGAGCAGACAGTTAATTTGCTCATTTTCTAATCAAGTCACCTTTTTACAAATGATAGAAATTTTAACCCTGCTTTTGGGGAGAGATGCCATTGATATGTCTTCAGACTTTCCCTTACCTCCCACAGAACAGACAGTTTGCTCTTCAAAAGTTTGTTTGGAAATGAAACCAAATTCTATGTTTCCTCTACAGATGGTTGACCTCTTTCAGTTGGTGGCTGCATTACTCATTTAAACAATTATACAGGTCAGAATAGTGTAATCTAAATTATTTAGTCTCTGGGTGTTTTTCAGACGCTAGTGACAGTTCGAGATGTTCCAGCTGTTGCTTGTACCTGGATTTGAACTCCACACATGATAAAAAGCTTTAGATCAAATTTCAGAGTCCATCAATTGATTCTGCCTACTACCTTGCCCATCATAGTACTGTGCCAGGACCCTGAGGGAACTCTAAGAGAAGTATGAAAAGCAGAAACGTAAAGTCTCATTCTTTTCAGAGCTAATGTTGAAAATGTTGAAAATAAATAATTATTGGACAATGATGATAATAATTATAATATTCCTTCCCTGAAAAATATAACTTAAAAATACTTCTTTTTTGTTTTACTCCCATAAGATGAAATCCAAGTGTACCAAAAAGACTAGCAAAATATTATGATAACCTTTTCCATCCTAATTTGTACTGGAGACTGAGTGTGTGCTAGGATCAACATTAATTACTGTATAACATTTCAACTGTGTGGTTCATGGAAATGTCAGGGAGTTAGCTAAAGGGGACCCAAGGTCTTAGAGACAACAGGGGGGTAGGGGTTATGGCACACGTGCTCCGTGTGGGCGATAGGAATTTACAAAAATTCAACCCTGGACTAAGGTTGCAAAACTGAGCAACTCTAGTCAAAGTTGGATTGCTTCAACAATATCCCATGCATAATCCCATATCTTCCCACTCTATGATACAATCTTCAGATACTTTATTTTTTTAATTAATAAAGTCTAAGTTCCAACAGTTAGCATAACATCTTATAATAACACTTCTCCATAATGAGGGATCTAGTTTGTTAAAGTTAATATATCAGTTTGAATTAATGAATCTTAAATTTAGATTCCCTTTGCAGCTTGAATCCAAACTAATTACAGGTTTTAAATTGTCACTAGTAGGAGCTCAGCCAGGGCATATTTCCTCTCTTCTTAAGTTGCACTCCGAGAATTCATGAATCAATTTTTTTCTGGGTCATGACTTTGCCCCACTAGGAGCAGAGAAAACCCTTTAGTGTGAAGAAAAATTCAATGGCAGCGATCCCAGGTTGGGCAGAATTTGTACGTAAAAGCAAGGGGAAGTAAATGACAGGGGGAATTTCTAGTGCTATGAGAAAGAAAACCTTTTCTGTTAAAAAAAAAAAAAACCCCACACACATACACACACACACAACAACAACAACAAAAACCTCACCACGGATATAATCCAAACAGTAATGAATTTAGTAAATACTTTTAAGCCCAGCAGCATCCACTTCTGTTCCTGTAATTTTGAAGTACTGAGTGGTTTAGGAAAGGGACTGCTTTTTGCAAGCCTTTTTTTTAAACAGCAGAGGTCACCTTAGTACAATCCTCTTCAAGAGGGGAAAAAAAAAAAAAAAAAAAAAAAAGCATTCTTCTCAGTGGTGATAAATTAAGTACTTTTAAACTATCAGCAACCCCTCTCTTATTTCAATGAAATTAAAAAAAAAAAATCAGACAAACTGTTACTTGGTCTTTTATTTAAAAAAAAAAAAGTTTAATGAAATTAATTTGTTTCTAATTCAAATGACAATTTCCAAATCTTTTGGAAAAGACTTTTGAAAAGACAAGTATGAGAATAATATGAAATCACCTAAATATCTACAGGATTAGTTATATTACCATTTGCAATTTGATTAACAATATTCTTTGTTATATATAATATTGGAGAAACATCCAATAAATAAACTCAACCAGTTTGGGTCAGGAAGACCCAATTTCAAAAGCTAATTATATGTAGGAAAATATATATTGCTAAAGAAAAATAGCTGGTAACATGCCTGATCAAATATAAAATCCCATAAAAAAGGAGATAAAATATATCTGCTACTTTGGCCAATTAATCTAAAACATATCAACTTGTGGAAGCTAATGATATGCCTACATTTTCACATTTTTAACATTGCTACCTTTTTCTCTATTACAACTAAAGTCACCTTGGAAACCACTAACAAGAAAAACTTCGTTAGACACCTAAAGAGCGAAAGTCAGAAATTAGTAAGTTGATTTAATAAACTGCATCACTAAAATTTTACTGTAGAATGATTCCTTTCATTCAAGATGCATTAGAAAAAAAAAACATAAATGAAATATTAGCATTTGGAAAGCCAAGTCTTTTAATACAATATCCCTTTTATTTTCTACACTCATTATATATGATGAATCAATCAACAAGCATTTATTAAATACTTACTACAGGCCATAATTGTGCACAAATCATATCTGCATTGCATATGACAATTTGTTATTTAAATATTCAAGAGAACTGAAATAATTTTTGAGTACAATAAAACACATCTACACACACCCCATCCTACCTTCCTATTTAAGTTGCTGCCACTCCCCAAACACGAATATTTGTAGTCATTTAGGAGTTTGGAAGAAAATTATTAGAAATAAAAGTGCCCAGGGCATTGTTAAATGCTATTTTACTTTTTAATCACTTTATTAGATTTCTTGCTTGAGTGACTTGCACAGAAAACATTTTATCTATTTTGTTTTCCTCTGATTACCAACTGTGTTAGACACAAAAGTCAACTTGAAACTAGCTTACAGTTTAAAGACAGGTTTAATAACAGGTGAACACTGAAAAATATGCAAACAAAATGGCAGACATGAATGACTTCATTTAAGGCATAATTGCTTCTCATCAACCCAAGAAATCATGCAGAAACAGTCCCTGTTTTACCCAGCCAGGAAGAGCCTGGAGGAATCACTCAGGCAGAGACACTAAATGGAAGGTCCATTCCTGGGTCTCAGCCAGACAGCCTCTCTATACACAGATCCAAGCTTAAAGACAATAGTCCTTAGAATCACAGTTCATCATAACAGATAATTACATAGCAAGTAAGACAATAAGGCTTTTGGCCTCTGAATATATAGCCTAATTGTGGACTATGGCATTCTGCCTGGAAGGCATACAGCACAATCCTCTGCAAAAGTCTTATTGTGGTAGGAATGGTGCAGTGGTGGTGGACAAGAGTTTTACTTTCTGGTGAGTTCCATATGCTGAATTTTGGTCTTTTTTTGTGAGGTTGTATCATTGTAGTTTTTATTAACTACAAGAACATGCTTTAAAATAAATGCCCTTTATAACATGGTGAATAACTTTTTAATTAATTGAAAGATAATATCATGTTAAAAAAATCTTGCCCTCAAATTTGGTCAATTGAATACTCAATAATCTATACATCATAACCTGATTTCCCAATTTTGAAAAGCAAGCAAGAATACTAATAGGCCTGGAGAGTGTATTTATGCATCAGAGTTAACATAGGCTCATCTTGTTAATAGCTCAAATCCAGATTAAATCAATTTTTAATTTCTGTATAAAGAAGGGAAATTGATAAAAATGTATTAACATATGTAAAACAGTTTATAAACCTTAACATGCTATTTAAATGCTAGGTGTATGCACATATATAATATGTATGTGAAATCTGAAAACATTTTCACTCTATTGTCAAACTACATTTTAATCATTCCAGGATTTTGAGCAATTTTAGTGAGAGTTATATTGGAGTTGTTGACTATGATAGCCATGATTATGAAATAAAGAGTGTATATACATGCACCTACATATAGAATGCTGGTTTACTCTAGGCTGGTGCTATTGATGCATGTGTTCATATTAACCCTAATTTTTAAGTAAGTGCCATTACAGAACCTGTTTGAATTCTTGCTTACCTTTCAAAATTAGAAAAAGAAGTTGCTGTATAGCTCTATTATCAATTGATAAGTACAAGCCCATGCATTTATCTAAAAGTGTGCCAAGATAAAACTTCAAGTGTTTTTTGTTTTTGTTGTTGTTGTTGTTGTTTTGTTTTGTTGTTGTTGTTTTTTTTTTTTTTTAGGACTTGAATTTGGTCTTTGACACTTTTTTACTTTACCTTACCTCTCTCAGCTCTTCTATTGTCTCTGTGTCTCTGTCTCTGTCTCATTGTGTCTTTGCTTCTGTCTCTCTGTCTCTCTGCCCCTGTCCCTGTCTCTGTCTCTATCATCTGGGAGGAGGTTCTGCAAGTATTTGTAAGTGTCAGTTCCTGGCAGGGTAGCAAGGGGGTGCTGAGACTCAAGAGCACTGACCTCCTTCTTTTTCCACCTCCCCCCAGCCTCAAACAAATCCTTTCTCAGTGCAATTTGCACTGCCAGCCAATTAACTTGAAGTTGAGTTTTGACTCAAACTGGTGACCCTTCGATCGTCAGAGCTGGCCGCTACATCTGGTATCATTGGATCATTCCTCAAGTTAACAGAAAATAAACTCTACCATTGTTTTCTTTTATTGCTGCTGCTGGTGGTGGTGGTGGTAGTGGTGGTGTATGTATGTGGTGTGTGTGTGTGTGTGTGTGTGTGTGTGTGTGTGTGTGTGTGTGTGTGTGTGTATGAGTGTGTGTGAAGCTAATGTTTTTCAGGCTTGCTGAGGGCAGGATTATTCCTGGAGCTTTTTATGCATGTTATTTATATTTTTCCCTCCTTAGGAAAAGGAGTTTAGGGGACGATCATTTTTTATTTCACAAAGTTTGCAGTTCATTAAAGGGTTTCTTGCTCGCATGTACTACTGATGACTATGACATCATACACCCTGAGGGCTGTGCTTGCAAAAGAGAAAAGGAGGTGAAATCCACAAAATAAAATAAAATAAAATTAAATAAAAGGGTCTCCCTGACTTGAATCCACAAAATGTGTTTGGTTATTAGTGATTTTTTTTTTTTTTTATTCTAGTGGATCACAACATATTTGCAGTTAAGTCTCACCAGTACAATCAGAGGCAAAGCATATGCTGTCTTGGGAAGCACAAAACCCCGGCTCAGACTCAGAGAAATGCTCTCAAAATATAGTCGGGACCCCCCAGACTTGCTTAAATAAAACAATGGCTCCAGAAGGCTGGTTGATTTATTTCGAAGGGAGGCTTTAAGATGCTATTGAGCTTCGGCTGAGTCTGCTCGAGCTAAGCCATTTTCATTTCATTTACTTGTCATGTTTCTTACTTTGCAAAGGTTCCTGAGAAAAGAAGGGGAAGGAATTTCTTTGGGAGATAAGGTGAGCTGGAGTACAAATGGAAAATGACACAGAGAGGTCCCAAACAGAATATTTGCCCTTTTCTACCTCACTATTCCTTTTCCCTCTTAGGAATGCAGCAAACATTGGTCATTGTTGGGATTTGTATGCTTAAAAAAATATATGTTTGTGTGTATGTATATATGTATGTATATATGGATTTCTACAGATTTGCCCATATCATATAGGTTCCAGGTGTTTGGTTGATTTTATATGTCTACAAAGGACTTTTCTTGAGGACTGCCTTGTTCTTTACACTTAGCTCCTGAAGACTTGCTTCATTTTGCACCCTTTATGAATCCACACTTGTGGACATCACCTTTTCATGACGTATAAAGTGAATTTCTTATTTATAAACTCTCTAAGTTTGGTGGTATATGGAGGGAGAAGGGGATCAACCCCAGACTATCACTAATCTAATTGTTATTATAGCAACAATGTTTAATAGAGTTTACTACTCTCTGTTTTTTCCCCAATGCACATATCAAAGAGCTAAGTGATGTTTAATATCCTAGATTGAAAATTGCTATGGTTTAATGCATTTTGGGTGATAAAACACAACCAAACGGCATCATATTAAAATGTAAAAACTATGTATGCATGCCACAGCCTCTGCCTGCTCAGAGTTGGGTTGTTCGAATGTTTTTCTGACTTCTAAATCACACATTTGCTCAAATGAGCTCTGCTAGATATCAGTTTGCGCACAGGCACAATGTGTCTCAGTCAGACTCATAAAACAGAGAGCTGAACTCTACTTTGACTTTTGACATCAACAATCTGACTTCAATATTTCTCCACCAAAAGAGACTTCTGACTCTGCGCTGTTTCAGTATGATGGATAGCTTTTCAGCTGTTGACAGCTCCAAATGTAATAAATGCAATCCTCAAGCATTGGGGGCTGCATCACTGTAGGCTTAAGTTTGAAGCCTCTTGATTCATAATGCCCAAGGACCACATGAAGCACTGCCCCACTTTTTCAGTCCTGCAATATTTCTGTGCAAAAATTATTATCAGAAAAGTGGCTGGAGAGTCACATTTCGGGGCTTAACATTTTTTTTTATAATTGCTTGCACTTTAATTTCCCTTCCCCTGGAAACACTTGCAGACACAAATCTTCATTTGAGCTCTGTTTGACTCCTCTGATCGGCTGGGGTTTCATTGTCATTGCTTCACAATAATTTAATGTCATATATAATGGCATCAAATTGGGGAAAGCCCTAAAAGCTGCCAATCCAAAGTGATCTGAGTGTTCCTGAGCAGAAGGCTACATAAGCCTGACTTGTTTGTGCCAACATTATTCATCACATTCTGTGTCTAACTGGGCTAGTGTTCTCCTGCTCTTTCATTTTCAAATCCTTTTTCAGGCATACATTGTAGAAGTTTAATCAGTGTATTTTCTATACTACAATTAGCAAAATGGCCGAATATATATATTTGTAATAAATGGGGGGAATGTATTAAAATAATGTTTCTCTGGCTGTTATCTAAACATTTCACCATCCTGTTCTTTGACTTGTTTGATATTTAAACAATTCATGTTCTGTTTGCCGCTAAAAGAAGCGAGTTGGACCACATGCACGATTCAACATTTGTTCTCAATTTTCGTTAAATAGCATTACAGAGAGGTTATCATTAGTGGAATCTTATTTGCAAGGATTACCCAATGCTGATCATAATAGATAGATATACACACATATAGCTATATATAGCTATATACACATGCATATATGCATATATTCACATATATACACAAATATATACATATATATAATATCTGTTTAGGAAGAGTTTTATTTTATAGCTAATTAAAAGTTTCTAAAGATGCTGTGGGGGTTTTTTCTTGGTGCAAATTAAAATTAATTAGAGTTATTAAGGAGCCATGAAAAGAAGGATTTGAGAAATAGTGAGAAATATTATTTAAACCCTAATGGAATTCAGTGAAACCCACAGGTCTATTACAAGCCCCTGATTTGCCAGGATCACTGCAGGGAATCTAACATTAATAAGCACACTGGTAATTAAATCATTTGTTACTTTGTCTGTAATGTTGTAATGTTTCACTGATACTCTGTCAGAGCTCTTTGTGCAGATCAGAGCTAATCAAAGGTAATCAATTTTCAGCATTTGAGAAATCTGTAAATGATTATACATTCATCAGATCATTTAGTGGAGTGCAAGGAGAGTGCAATGCAATTAATCTTCCTGCATGAGGAGGAATTACCACCACAGAATTCAACAGTTATAATTAATTTCATTGTCTTGCTGTGAATTTTGATTGCTTTTCTTTGGACTGTATAGTACAAATGATGATTCATTGCAAAGTATTTGCAAAGCAAACACACCAGTGTGCTATGCAAATTAAAGTAGCTGTATAACAGATAGGTTTCAAACTTCCTATTTACTCGGGGTTGTTGAGTACTAATTTGCCAAATAATAATTGCTTGTTAACTTTATACACTCTTCCCTTGAATATCAAGATTGGTAACCAATATAAATAGAAAGCACGTGCTATTTCCTATCTCATGGTATGTATGCAAAATACTAGTTAGCACTTAAACTTGCATGCTTAACTAAATAACATAATTTGAGCATTAAAAAATGCTCAAAAAGTATTTACCACTGAGATCACTTGCTATTTATTTTACTTACAGAAAATACTGTAGCAGCAAATTGCATTTAGAAATGATTTTCTTACAAGTGTTTTGCTTTCTCTATTGATAACTACATTTTTGTAAATAAAGGCATATATGAACCAGCTATTTCTTTCGTTCACTGTTTTTAAATGATGAGCAATTTTGAATGTTCTGAAAATCTGTAATTTAGTAATGAGCTCTGGAACATTTATGTAGAACATAAAACAGTAGTAATTTTAAGCCATCTTCCCCCATCACATATACTTACATGAAATAGTTTCCTGTTACTTTAATGTATATTCATTGAAATGGAGGTTTATGCAGGGATGAGGTAAGGGGGCTATATGATATATACTGGCCTTCCAAAATAATTAAATTTTAAACTAATGATCTAATAAAAACCAAAGGGTGAATAATGCAACCATCAACAAACAACTCTGGTAAATCCTTGCAATTGCCCAAATTCCAGAAATGATTAAAACATACATTATATCTGCCCTTTCCTTCAAATACTTTAGTGAGATCCAAGCCTTCAATGCTCTTCTCTCTGCCTACCTCCAAACTTTTACCCAGTACTGAAATCAACTAAGTTTATAGATCTCTATCAAGTTCCATGAATTTGAAAATTCCATTTTCATGCCAAATAATACAAGCGTCAAACTAAATCTAAATTTCAACAGAAAAAGAGAAATTTTCTTTTCTTTTCTTTTCTTTCTTTCTTTCTTTTTTTTTTTTTTGGAAGTAGACTGAAACATGGCATATTCTTGAAGTCTTGTTTGAACCTAGTCTTCAAAGAAGGGCCAGGCTACTGTATAGTCTAATCTTGTAGACCATGAATATGTTTTCATGGATCCAAATCCTTATTGCCTTGAGCCGAGTCTGATGACACTTCAGATAGACTTATATTGACCTAAAAAACATGATATCTTTTACTGTTTTGTTAAATTAGCTTGCTTCAGATGTAGCATGTTGTTAAAATATTACCATACCAATTTCACCATTAAAAGTTCATGTGGACAAAAATGGATATAGTATAGATTTTGGAAACACTGAAAAGTAGAAACAATTTTAAGAAATGACTGCAATTTAAAAAAAATTCTGATTTAGCTAAAATATTTCATGCCTTTGAAACATTTGGAGGCAGGCTGGTACTGTGTTTGCAGTCAGAGGACCTAGGCTTGAACCTCAACTGTATCACCTACTTGTGTTTTAACTGTATGATTTTGGCCAGTTTATTTTACCATTTGGAATCTCACTTTTTTCCACTCAAAAAGAAGGTTTAGAAGAGATGAAGGGACCTCTACAGGTCCCTTCCATCATTAGACCTATGTTTTTATTATACATTGGATGACACTGAAGTCTAATCATAAATAACCTTTCACAATCCCATTTTCATGGGAAAAGCTTGCCAAATCTTTTATGGGATGGTAGCTTTTGTAATATGCAAGTTGTTTTTAAAGTGTTTTAAAGGAGAAAATTAAGAACAGTCTGTTTCACTGATTAAATTTAAAAAAAAAAAAAAAAAAGGAAGAAAGAAAGCAATAATGGGCCAGCACTTGGATGATACCAAGACTTTCATATGCTTACACAAGTTTGACAATATAGGATTCAAATGAATGTCTGACTCTAAATTTTGTTTGACAAAAGCTAGATATTAACCAGTGTATAGGAACTAAAATACATTACATTTTAGTAACCTTTAATATATTTTGTGACCTTTCTTTTTTTCTTATGATAGCCTCTTGTTTTTAATGATTTCTTTTCTTAAAGTTCTCTCATTATTCTAAGCATAGAAGCCTTTCCAGCCTACTCTACTTTTCAGGTATGATTCATAAGTAAATTACAGAAATGTTATCTGATACAGTCTAGATAGATCTCCATCTCTAATCTCAAAAGTAAAGTAACAAGTATTTATTAAGTGCCTATTATGTATCAGGTGCTGTGCTAAGTGCTTTACAAATATTATTTCATTTGTTCCTCACAACAACTCTGAGAGATAGGTGTAATTATTATTACTGTTTTTAGTTGAGAAATCTGAAACAAGGGTTAAATGCTATGCTCTGAGTCATATAGTTTAAGGGCCTGAAGCTAGATTTGAACTCTGGGAATCTTACTCTAAGCCCAGTAACCTAACTATGGTAGACAGAAATTTGGAGTTGGAGCTAGAAATAATTGAAGTCCCATCTCTGATATCCCCAGCGTATAACCTGGGGCAAATTATTTTATCATCCATACCCTTGCACTACAAGTTAATAAATGGATTAAGGGAATTTCCTTACCTAGTAAGTTTGTACACCAATGAAATCAAAGGTCCAGGTCTCTCTGCCCCATTGGTCCTACTCTCTCAGTTCTTGCTGTCTTATATAGGAAATTTACTCATGAACTCTCCATGTGTTTAATATTGCTTTTATTCAAGTTCTTAATAAAGGTTTATCAGATGATTTTTGGAAAAACTTGGGAAGGCATACATGAACTGATGTAGTACCAGAACAATCAACACAGTAACAGCAGTATTGTAAAGATAATCAACCTTGAAACACTTAGTAACTGATCAGTACCACAGTTTACCACAATTTCAGAAAACTCAGTAAAAGTTATCCCACTTCAAATAGAGAATTAATGGACTCAAAAACCAGATTGAAACATTTTTTTTCTTGCTTTCCTCCCTTACTCCCACCCCTCTGGAATGTAGCTAATGTGGAAATGTTGTATATTACTTCACATGTATAAAGTACTTTCTATTTCCTGCCTTCTCATTGAATAGAGGAAGTATAAAAGGAGAAGAGAATTTGTAACTGAAAATAAAATTTAAATTTAAAAATTAAAAAAAAAGTTATATTAGGATCACAGACTGTTATAGGAATTGGAATAGATATTATGGACCATCTTTTCATTATTTTATAGATAAGAAAATTCAGTCTGAAACAAAGTGACTTGCTAAAGTCAATGACAGAGATGAAATTTAGTTTCTTGACTTCAAATTCAGTATTCTTTTTATAGCTAGAAAATGTTTGGGCCCTTTTGACTAACTTCTACTTTTAATTTATTTTATGAGGATATAAGATATAAAATATGAAATTGAGGAAGAAATAGAGGATATTGACACTCAATGTATAAAAGATATGGAAATCTAAGGCAAAAGAGCAGGTTATAAGAAAAGAAAATGGACATTTCTGTGAATTGTGGGAAAGTTCTATAAAAAGGAAAGAAAAGAAGAGCCACAACTCTTAGATGTGTCTTATACATCCATAACAATTCAACAAACTTGACTTTAATAATAATAAATTAACAAGAATAATAAAGAAATTTTAATTGATAGAAAAGAAGAAATTCACAACTCAAAGTCAGTAAGAATAACAGAATTGTAGCACAAACAAGCAAGAATTAAAAATCAAAAGGCAATATGGCATGAGAGAATGAATCCTGGAACAAGAGACAAACACTGGTTAAATCTCAGATTTAGTATCTAGTGTTTCTGTAAACTTCAACTGGACCAGTTACTTAACTTGAATGTAGATCTCTGTTTTGTTCTATATAAAATGCAAGGTCAGTACTAAATATCCTTGGTTGTTCCTTCCAGCTTTAGATCAATAATCTTCTGTGTCCATTCTCCTATGACCTGGGTTCAGATCCTGGCTCTGTTCTATAGCAAATCATTTCAGCTCTTTGAATTCAGTCTCCTCATCTGTAAAATGAATTGAACTAGTTGACCTTTAAGCTTCCTTCCAGTTCTATACATAATTATTTATTAAAGATATCTGGAATTACATCCTTCCTTCCACTTGTTTTCTCTCCTCTCCTGAAATGTCTCTTTTCTTTGTCCCCTTTTTCCTTGTTTCTTCCCAAGCTTCCATAATTCTTTTACCTTTAGCATGTGTCCTAAATTCTGAAATATTTTCCCCTCTATTTTTTCAAGCCTCTTTGGGAATTACTACCTACCTTTCCATGTTCTGGAGGGAATAGAAACATTTGACCAATATTACCATTCATTTAGTTTGATTTGGACTGTATATCTTTCATGCATATAGATTAGAATCATATATATTTCAAAATTATTTCCATATTAAATCACAAAGTTTCAAGTTTAGGATTGAGAACTTTGTTCCTGGTGTTTCAGACCAGATAATTTGAAATTGTTTTAGTCAGAGTCAAACATCAAAATGTGATTCAAATATTGTAGAAAACAATTGAAAATAATTCTGAATCCTTAAAGCAGATATCTTAGTTATCTTCTTTCCATTAAGATTCTTAATGCTGGATTAAAAAAAATTCTTAGTTGACCTTTTACTAAAATCTTTTCTCATGAGATGAGGGGAATAGAGACTCATCTTTGAATACAATACAATAAAATAAAATCAGACCCCAGTTTAGAAGACCTGAAAAATCTGATGTTTACTTCAGCCTTTAAGCTTCATTAAGACAATAAAAATTAAGAAAGTAATTTGAATAATCATATTTATCAGTTAAATGGACATTTGCAGGACTTGGCATATCACTTGATACTTGATGACTTTGGCATATCATCACATAAGAAATTCAAGATAACTATTAGAAATTAACAAATCATTCCATTGTAATTCTTATTAATGTAAAAATATTTGTAATCTAAGTAGTCTTTGGGGCAGACTCAACTTCTTGATGAAGTCTCTCTTTAGGAAAAAGTTTAATTTGCTTACAAGAAAACAAGGATCCTCTTCATTCTTATTTAAGAACAACATAAAAGCAACAACTACTGTATCACATAAAGTGGTAGTATGGATTATATAATGTATATCTTTTTAGGTTTTTGCCAACATTTTTCAATGTTTAAAACTCTATGTTCCATGGCTTTCCTTTTCCCACAAGACAGAAAGTACCATACGTCATCTATTTGGCTTAAAGGAGATGAAAAAGTAAAGAAAAGAAAACTTGATAGGCTCTTGCAATATCATAATTTATGTGAAACATGAAAAAAACATGCATACATAACACCTTTCCTGTCTGGCTTCATCTGTATTCATTTGTTGTCAAAACAGGTTTCCATATTTAACTTCTTTTTTTTTTTTTTTTTTTTTTTTTTTGATTATGCCTTTTCTTTATTTCATGGAATGATATGTTATTATCTCTGAAGTGTAGATTTCTGCCAAGTTCTATGCACTTCAGTGGTAAGAGTATTGCCCACAACTCTGGGAATCTTTGTTGAAGCTGTAGAAATAAAATGAATAGTATAAAAGCTTGATGGCATCTGTGGATAGGAAACTCATTAAGGGCCCCAGCCCTCTGTTTTATTTCTAACCACATTTTCCCTGTGGGATTTCAATGTCTTGCAGGATGAAACCAGCAGGACTTGTTACTCACAAAACAATGTTTAGAGTCCTATTGGTGCTGGAATGCTTCTGCCAGTCAGGTAAAGAACCTAGGCCTTTATCCCTTGGGGGACAATGCCAGAGAGCTCAGAAACTGCTTGCAAAAGTCATGCCTTTGAATGTAACTGCAGGTGTTGCTCCTCAAAGACTGTTGGGTTGGTACCCTCCTATGCAATGCACAATGGAAGAATAGAAAATTCACTTTGGGATTCAAACAAAGTCTTAGAAAAATTGAAATAATAGGAACACAATTTTGAGACTTCTTTAGTTTTTCCCACGAACCAGGGACCATGACTAATACCCTGAGGGCAAAAAACATCCCCTCTGTCTTTAAGACATGTATACAATTCAGTGTCCCAGATAAATAAATCTCATGACCTTAGCAAATTTTAAAGCTAAAGTTCATTTAGGAGAGATTTAAAAGAAAAAAAATCATTGCCATGATAGTATAAAACACAAGGGTATTCACTCAAAAATGATCAATAGCTGATAATATATAGACATAGGAAATGAATTTTTTTTTTTTTTTGTGAAATTTTTCCCCACAGGAGAAATCATTGATTTAACCTGATTCCCTAAATCAGATTAGCATGAATCTAAGTGGATAACCCTCCCTAGACTGTCTTTGGCCATGTGCCTGGTGGCATTTTGGAAATAGTCTTGGAACTTTCAAAAAAAAAAAAATCCTGCAAGAATACTAAGGACCATGCCATTGTGGAAATCAAAGTGATTCAATCACTTAAGCTAGTACTATAGGCTTGTCAAGTGGAATTGCTTTTACCGATTTGCTGAATAACTCATCCATAATGGCTGGAAATTTCAGCCATTTTGTTAAAACATCCAAGGCAGGATAGATTAGTGAGCGTCACAGAATAACATATGTATAATCAAAGAAGTTTAGGCCATGTCTGCATAGTGAAGTACCATTTAAAAAATCCCAGGCTCCAGTAATTACTTTATGGAAAACAATGAGAGCTATCTAAAAAATGAAGTGTGGCTTGCACTTAGCTAACTGATGAGACTTCAATAACATTGAAGCTGAGCAAAATCATCTTCTTAAACAAAGCCGCCATCTACATAGCTTTTCTTTAGCAATAAGAAGGGCATATAAGATTTGACTGGAGGTAATTCATAAGACAGAAAGATGCAGCAACACAATAGAGATAGAAAGTTAAACAGGGAGAAAGGGTGATCTCTGAAGAATTCACCTCAGTTAGATTTCTACTAATAATAATGAGCTGAGCTGACAAAAAAGCAAATGGATTTCTAAAAAGAGGAAACCCATAAGCTTCTCCCAATTTTAAAACACATTTTGTTCTTTCTTTTCCTTTGCAATGGAATAATTGATGTTATTTGTAAATGGATATCTTGCAGTTTGCAGACTTCCCAAATTGAGTTGTTTTTTTTTAATCCAGTCTTAATTTTGAAATAAGGAGCTGAGAACACGTTGGCATTTGAAAGCTTGCCCTTCAGGCAGGCCTACTCTGTTTTTTCTGAAGGTACTCCAAAGTAACTCCCACAGCCTCCAGAACAAATGCACACTTTGAATGTCAACTGCACCTCTCATTTTCTATGCAGAAAATGTCTGGAATATTACATTTGATTTTTGTACAATCGGTGGCTGAAATAAGCTCTTCCCAGAACAAAGGTTCTATTCATCACCTAGGCCTTAAGTTCTGCATATATATATATATATATATAAATAAATGAATAAATATATATATATATATATATATATATATATATATATATATATATATATATATATTGAGCTTGTGTAGTACATGGCATTCAATATAGTAAAAATATGTTTCTCAGAGTCATCTCCAGCTTGAATTTAAATTCATCTGCTTGTTACCTTGTTTAAATAATAAAAGGGGAAAATATTCACCAGGAAAGATGTTTAAATACCAGGATATAAACAATGATGTCACTTTCTAATTTGGATGAAATATTAATGGAATGAAAAACAGATGAATATCAGAATACATTATGGATACAGTCAATGCAACAGAAGGGTATTCCCCACCTAAAGGAACACAGTAAGCACCCTTATATAGCTAATACCCCTTATTTCTACTGTTGTTAAATTTGTAAAACATAATACACAGATTTTTTATAGTACCTTAGTTCTAAGGATCTCAAACATCTGCATATCTATATGTTCATGTACATTGTCATCTCTCTCATCCTAAGACTGAGCCCATAAAGTAAGGTATCCTTCACCCCTTTGTATAAATTGGAAAGCCTCACTAATTCTTATTGAAATTTCATTACATACATTATCTTTGAAGTCTATGGCTTTATCAGAAATATGATTTCATGACTCTTGGCCCAGAATTTTTGACAATAAAAATATAATTAGCACAGGGTGTCTAAGACTTTATCCCATGGGATCAGCAATTGTAATCTAAGTAGACTCTCTTTTTGGTTACTTTAGTGTCTCATCTCTTTCAATTGAATCCTAATTCCAATTCAGCATCTTCTGCACACTTTATTTTTCTCTAGGAAGGTTGCTTAGATAGTAAAAATTTGAATGCCTCCTTAAAATACTCATAAGGACAATCAAACAGCCAGTTACCATTTATTAAATGCTTACTATGGGCCAAGTATTGTGCTGAAGTTCAGTAGAAGGGGGAAAATTCATGTTCTATATATTGAGAATCTCATGATAAAATCAGGGCTTGACATGTCTATATTTCTTTCCCTAAAACTTGCTGCTTGCCTCAGCATCTCATTTAACTATTTTTGAAAATCTTGTTTGGGCAACAGAGGGCCTCACCCCAAATTACATTTTTGGTGAATGAAGCAGATTAGGAAGTAAAGAAGGTAAGTAAGATTTTTCTTACTGCATTTGCCTTACTTTTTTCATTCTTTTCCCCATTCCAAATCTCTTCATAGTTCTCCATAAAAGCCTTCTTCCTCTTGGCTTAATTATAATTACATCTGGAAGAGTGTTAAAATATCTTTATATGAAATGAAATATCTTCCTCTGCCTATTCTTATTCAAAAGTTTAGCTGTGCCTAAAGAGAATATATTTAACCTTATAACTAGGAGGGGCTCCCAGTTATATATAAAATAAAAAAAAATTCAATAAAATTTTAAACTATTCTGAATTTAATATGTATGAGTTTTCCTATCAAAGCTATTACTTTTGAGGTTTTATATTTATTCTAGTGATTTGTTTCTGATTTGTTTCCTCTAGGAATTGTCTTTGAAGTCAAGGTTCAAAAGCACTTAAGAAACATATGTCTCAATATTTTATAGTCACCCTTTTTTCCCCCTGTTCTCAGGGAAATCATCTCTAATATTATATAGACTTATATACTATTCATTTCCACATGGTAGGGAATAAATGACAGGAAATTTAAGATTAAATTAATTTAACCCCAATTAAGATTTTAAAATTAAATAAAATTTAAAAACTTTTCCCTTCACATAAAAGTCTTGGATTATGGTGATATCTTTAAAAAGGCACTGGAAAACAATCTTGCAATTTGTTTTTCTTATGCATAGTTAATGTTGTTAGAATCTGGGAAGTACTGAAAGGAAAGGCAGCTATTGAGCTAGCTCACAGAAATAAAAAAAAAAAAAAGTGAAGGCCAAGTGGTTGTATCAATATAATATTAGTTTCTTGAGTGTAAATGTGTGCATGTGTGTGGGTGTTTCTCTCTGTATTTCTAGCACCCTATTTACCATGTTAGATGTTTGACAGCTAAAAATAAGATACAAATCCTTTACTTTAGGAGCTTATTTTTTTTTTTTTTAACCAGGGAAAGACACACACACACACACATATATATTTATATATGCACATATAGGTCTAATATGTCGGAATGTACTGAGAGAAATGATAGAATAGAAGGTTTGGATTACTTGTTATTGGGATTATTAAAGGTTTCCTTGAGAAATGCCATTTGGTTACTTGAAGAGAATTTTAATAAATGAATGGAGGGAACCTATTTTAATCAACTTATATAAATGTATAGAGGCTGGTGAAGACAGGATGAAATTGAGGAATGGCTAATAATATAGGTTCCATGAAATGTAGAGTTGAATGATTGAAAAAGTAGATTGCTAAAGGCTTTGAATGCTGACATAAAGGGTTTTTATTTTACCTATAGAAAATACTGTTGTTATTTGTAGTAAGTTCTTGAAGAGGACCATTATATCAGGAGGTGATATCTTGATAAGAAAATGAATAGGATTTCAGTAAGGAAGGACTATACAAGGTCACCAGACTCACTTTCCCCTCCAGAGCCATCTGAGTTCTGTGTCAAGATATAGATCAGGGTTACTGGATATGGTCCCAAATACAATGGGAGACCTTGCACTTTTTAGGCTAATGTCTTTAACAGGTTTCATCTTGTCTGAGTCAAAGCTCAATCAGTGATTAAGGCTAGGTAAGAAATGAGACAAGAATGGCCTCCTTTAAATGGTCAAAAAAAAAAAAAATCATTCTAGGAGAGGAAGATCCTCAGGGTTTCAGCCCAGAACAGAAACAATTGCTGTTTACATTTCTTCTGAGACAATCAAAGCCCATACAAAGATTGAGGTCAGAATGTGAGGAAGACTTGGATTCGAATCCAGATCTTCTGGTTGGTCCAGAGGAAAGAGTGCTGCATTTTAATAGAAGGGAATCACAAAATGTCTTGGAACAAGGAAATTGTGATTAGACTTGTACATTAGGAAGATGACTTTGGTAGCAGTGTGAAAAATTAATTGGAGATGGAGATTTGTTTCAGGATGATTATTCATTAAGGAGGCTATTAAGATAGTGAAGGTGAAAGTAATGATACCTATCTAAGGTAATGGCAGTGCAAATAGAAAGGAAGGGATGATGTTCTTCAGCTTTCAATAGCACCTTTATTTTATTTTTTTAAATTTTCAGTGTAAGGACAAATATTAAATTAAGATCAACAATGTATTGCCCCTGTAAAGTATCTATCTAAAACTTAAAGGACTTATAATATAATATACATTCAAATTGTTATTCTTTTAAGTAGAATTTTAAGTGCTTCTTACTTCTATGTCAATACCCTTATATGACTCTGGCCATAAGTTCTGTGTCCATATTCAAACTGGTATGCCTAAATGAACAATTTTGAAAATATTACCTTATATTTTTTCTGTATGTTTTATGGGCACTTAAATGTGTACAAATTGTTTCTTCTCATAGAATATAGGTTTCTTAAATACAGCAAATGTTTCCTTCCTTTTGGTTTGTTTCTTCAGTGCTTGGTAGAGTCATTAGAACATAGTAGACACTTAATAAATACAGTTGATTGATTGCTTGGAGCTTGCTTGAAGCTTTAGAGTGCAGGTTCAAAATAAGGACTGTTAAGATCTCTTTAATGTGCATCATTCTAGTACAAAATACTTGAGATTTTATAACATTCCTACTCTAATTTTATTTTCACTTAAGTGGGAAGGCTAGAACCTAACACGTTAAGTACCCTACATTTTACCTGTGCTTACAGAAATAGAATGAATTATAAGACATTCTGTTATCAGATTTTAGGCTTAGTCCGTATGCCTACTTTGCCTACTTCTGTGTGCATTTGCATGTGTCCTTTAACCCTCAACAGATTTCTTATATTTATATATTAAACATGAATTCTGTGCTCTTGAAAAGTACCAGGTGTACCATCTTCAAGTTTGAATGTCTTATGCATATGAATTACCAAAAACTTCCTATTACCCAACAATATCACCAATACTATCAACAGCAGTGAATGATGTCTCACTTTGTCTTCCCTAAATGTCTCCATCTTGTTTAGAAAAGACCTAGGCCTCAGATAATTTCGTGTTCAGTAAAGCTTTGGCTTCTCTTTTGAGATAGTCAGAACTGTTAATTAGTATGAACAGTGTAAGCGTTTTGGTAATCTGATACTTGCTCGATGCTCAATAGGTGCTACTTCATGTAGGTAGGCAGACTGCTATAGGATCATAAAGGTTATAGAACAATAAAGTGAGAATGGAACTCATGTCCTAGGTATGACAGGTTTGGTATTACATTTCATTTTTTTTTGAACATATTCATATAATTATTTGGGGGAACTGAAAGATTCACACACATACACACACACATACACACACATATATATACACATCACATATAATATATCTTAATAAGCTCCAGAATATTAATTACCTTGTTGGGAATAAGCCAATGTGTAGAGCTGAATATTGAGCAACTGTAGAAGCTAAACATCTTAGCCTAAGTATGTTTTAATCCAAATAAACTTATTGAATAATGAAATTAATAGATAATATAATACACAATCACAGAATTTGAAATATGGAGTTCACTATATGTATAATCCAGTCTCGCCTCTACCTGAGAAAGAATCCCTTTCTTAACTTACTTGTCAAGTGGTTATTTGACCTGTATTTGAAGACCTCCAATGGAGATCCCATTTTCTCTCAAAGCTATCATTTCACTTGTGGTTAACTCTTAATCTTCTTTTCTTTATCATAAATACCCTCAGTTCTCTCATTTGATCCTCACATAGTATAAATGAAATTATATAAATGTGACTTCCACTAAAGTCCTAGCCAGTGCAGCATTATGGTGAAAAATTGGCTTTGGGTTCTCAACTGCTAAGTACAGCCCAATTCCTGAATTTTGCCCTCTTCCATGGCTTCAAGTATGATGCTGGTGCTTAGGCACATATTTACAATTTGAGGAATAACTTAGTTAAAGGTGATTTATTTTTTGATCATAGTTATTAATTAAATCATCAATTCAAAGAATAAGATAATAGTAATATTTAACATGTTTATGGCTCTTTGTATTAGGAAAGGACCTTATATGTCATTTACTATAGAGTAACTGTACCTTATTGATGAAGAAATTGAAAACTAAAAAATGTTAGTGACTTGCCTAAGACAAAAATTGTTAAGAACAGTGTTTCCTCTTCGACCTCCAAAATCCCTTGGACAACACAAACAAATGGAATCATGAATTATTTTCATGGAATGTGATGACATCTCTGATATTTCTACAAAAATCATAATGCAAGTGAGAATAATTTTCTGACTTGAAGAATGACATTTAAGTTGGTTTCTTTGTTAAGCATTCTTTTAAAAAACAACAACAATAACAACAGCAAAACACAACAAACATTCAGCTGAGAAGTTCACTATGTTTGGTTATGATTAAAATATATCTATTTCAAATAATTATGGCAAGGCACAAATTCTTGACATATATGAATTCTGCTCAATTCTATCAAATCCTTATATTCCCTCCACAATATAAAATTCAACATGAAATATTTAGATCTGTTAAATTTTTAGGGAGTGGTAGTGTTCTTCACTGCCTGAAGAAGGTGCTCATAGTTTGACTTCCCATCCTGGACCATTATAATTTCTATTTTAAAATTTATTTCCCTCCCTTCTTGACATTTGAATTCATCATTCACGTCTGTGACATGTTTTCATATTATCATTTAATACTGATGTCAGTACCAAACAGTAATAAGGGTGCAAACATCTGTTGTTTACTCTGAAATGATTAGCTTCCATATATAATAATAAAAACTTAGCCTATTGCAATAATGTTTTTAAAAAACCTTTTCCCTACTTGTAAGAATTTTGGACTGTGGTATTACCTTAAAAATGACATTAAAAATGAAGCTACTTATGTAGCTTGACAAAAAAGAAACAAATTAATAATAAAAATAATAAACCAAATCTTCCTGTTAGAACTTAGGAAGAGCTACAGGGTAAGCCATGACTGTAAATGATATATGAACTATATAGGGACATTTAAAATATGTCTGGCCTGCCTTGTTGATAGTATTGATATACAAATTGAAATTAGAAACTGGTTTAACCACTTCCATGGTACCAGTATTACATACATACACACACACACACACACACACACATTTAGATAGATAGATAGGTTGACTTTTGTCAACATTGTCAACAAATTTATTCTGAATTGGCCAAAAGAAAGTACTTATGTCTACAGTAGGTAGAGAAAAAAGTTGGATAAGAAAATGCTAAATTTCAGCTAGTTTTTTTCCCTAAAACTTTTTATTTTTAAAACATATGCACAGATAATATGACAACATTGACTCTTGCATAACCTTGTGTTTCATATTTTCTTTTCCTTCCCTCCACCCCCTCCCCTAGTTGGTAAGCAATTCAATATATGTTAAACATGTTAAAATATATGTTAAATTCAATATGTATAAACATTTATATAATTTTCTTGCTGTACAAAGGAAATTAAATCAGAAAAAGAAAGTAAATGAGTAAGAAAACAAAATTCAATTGAACAACAACAAAAAAAATTAAGAATGTTATGTTTTGATCCACATTCAGTTCTTACAATCCTCCTTCTGGGAGGTGTACATCTGGGTATAGATGGTCCCTTCATCACAAGATCATTGGGACTGGCATCAATCTTCTCATTGTTAAAAAGAATCATATTCATCAGAATTGATCATTATACAATATTGATGATGTCGTGTACAATGATCTCCTGGTTCTGCTCATTTCACTTAGCATCAGTTCATGTAAGTCTCTTCAGGCCTTTCTAAAATCATCCTAATCTGATCATTTCTTATAGAACAATAATATTCCTTAACATTCCATAATTTATTCAGTTAAAATATTTTAAATGTTTTACCAGCTAGCAAGACTTAGTTGATTTGGTAATCTTTGATGAATCTAAGAAATACTCATGCAAAGTTTGTATTCACTTTGCCAGCATGGAACAAAAACAGAGCATCTAATAGAATTTCAGGGATTCTTAGTTAAAAGTAGGAAAGGAGACTCTGGAATCCTATATTAATTCAGAACTTAAGGAAAGGAAAAACCAATATGTTATTTTACCATAGGTTTTCTTATCTAAGGTGGATGAGATGGGTTCTTTTTATCAAGTATGACATAGTAGATTGACAGCTATCATTAGAATCAAGAAGAGCTAGGTATTACTCTCCCTCTGACACAAAATGGTTGTGATAACTGTGGGTGAGTGATTTACTTAATCAATTGACTCCTAGCCCCTACTCCAGTACTATAAAATTCATGAAAATCCTCTATATCAGTGAGCTTTCAGGCCTGACTCCATCTTTCCCTTCCTCCCCCGAAAAAAATCATCATCACATATTTTTACTCATCAGTGAGATTACTGGGCTTTTAAAAGATCTTTTGAAACTTAATGATGTTTTTCATCAACATAAGCAAAAAGTAATTTTAAAGCATTAGATATATAATGCTGAGTTAGAATCTATATACAGGGCAGCATTTTTTTATAAGTGTTTGTCTAGTGATTTTTTGACAAATTAGGATTTAGGTTTTGTAATTGTATACTTTTCTGTCTATTGGGAGCACATCCATGCACGCTTCTCAATGACAAACTCATATTAAATGTTGACTGCTTATCTGTCTTGTGCAAGACACCAACGCATGGAAAGGTTTTGATTCCATATTGGTAGTATCAATGACTTATTTAAACTTTGAAGGCCCCTCAGTGCCTCCAGATATTGTTTAATAACCATTTGTTAATTAAATAAATTTTTAAATGAATAAAATAAAGCATTTTCTTGCCCTCATGGAATTTTAATTGAGCAAATAAGGTAAAAAAGGGAATGTCTTTGTATAAATATCATTAGAGATTTAAGAAGAGAAAAAAAAATTCTTCTTCATAGTTTGATACTTTTCAAAAAAGTTTCCCACAAATTGTCTCTATACTAGGAAAATATATCACAAAATTCCTAACACTTGCTTTTAAAAGTATTTTTAAAAGATACATTCTATAGTGGTTATATACTTTCTACATTCATTTAATGGAAGCAACTAGTGACATTATGTGTTAAGTTCAGGGCCTAGAGTCAGGTTTACCTGAGTTCAAATTTGTCCTCAGATACTTACTTAGGTTCATGATGCTAGGCAAGTAACTTTAATATTTATTTGCTTCAGTGTTCTTAAATGTAAAATGGGGATAATAATAGCATATAGCTTGCAGTGTTGTTATGTGAATTGAAGGAGATAATGAGCATAAATACACTTAGCACAGTGCTGGGCATTTAGTGGTGCTATATAAATGCTTAGTGCCTTCCCCCTTCCTTTCCTACCCACCAAGTTGAAAATGAAAGCAAATTTCACTTGCATGCAAAACTGTTGAAATACTTAAGTAAAAAAATAATAAAAAGTCCTTGGTTGGCTAGGCTTTTAAAAATATAAGTTTCAACAATTATTCCCATTAAAAGGTCCAAAATTTTTCTTTAGTAGATGCGAAAAAACAGCAAAAAGAGCAGTCTATACATAGGGGATATAAGGACAATGTGAGTGGGAGAAATGAGCAGAAGCCCTATACTTGATGAAACTTCAAATTTATATCCTTCCTTTGGACTAAATTTTCTTGTTACCACTAAATTCTATTTTTGATTATTAAAGGAAAATAGAAAACACATTCTCCAGTAAAAATATTTATTTTTTTTGGAGTTTAATGTTATTAAAAAAAATCAATTCACCAATTTTTGTGGAATGGATCCTATGGTGAACCTCCAAGCATTTCTTTTGAAAAGAGCAAGTGAAGTTGGGTTTACATGTTCAGAGAGATCAAATGCAGAAATAGTTTGGAAACCTCAGCTTGAGCATTGGAAAAGATCTTATGAAATGAATAATTTTTCCATACTTTAACCCTGTTGTTGTGAAGTTTGGCACTGTAGTCAGGGAACAAGTTTAGTTCTAGATCTACTCCTTATTTGGGTACCCCAGTTAAGTCACCTCATCACTTTGGTTCTATTTTCCTGAGCTTTAAAATAAGTGGATTGCAGAAGACATTCTATGAAATAATTGTACTAACTAAAGAGGAATTATGGGTGGAATTCTAGTCTTACCTTGGCACTTCTTTATTTTCCTAGGTTCCAGTTATTTCTTGTGTTTTAGTATGAGTTCATAGTTCTCTTGATGGACCCTTAGGTTTCCTTTTTCTCTTCTTTATGAGTCACTTTGCTCAATAATGTCAGCTATGGATGCATAGACACATGCTGTATTGTCAATCTGTGAATCTCGCTTTTGGCCACTTCTGTTGCTTGTATCTTCTACTTGCTATGTCCCCTTGGTAGCTGTTCCCTATTTTGGGTAGATCTCATTCCATGTGTGGGGAAATAGTGTAGCTTAATCTTAGTGGTATGTGTGAGAAAGAGACCTCAGTAACAGGATGAAACTTGGAGTGTCGTAATTCTATTTGCAGAGACTTGATCTTTGCTTACATGGACTGATCACAGTTACTGAAAAAATAACTCTGTGATATTTTCATGGGCACAGCCATATGGCCCAAGCCTACCTGAACCACCATTCTGTTTTCACTTACAGTCACCAAGGGATGCAATATGGACATTCTGACTGAAAAGTAGACAAACTCTGTACCTAAACTACAGATGGGCCCCTTAATTCCATTGGGCTGTTTATTAATGTGGATATTTTCCTCCTTTTCTTATTTACATATTACTCAGAAGCCTGCCTACAATATGGAGCTGATTTGCATTCATCTCCCTTCTTATGAATAAGGCACACTCCTACACAAAAGGGCACAATTTCCCAGATAAGGAAATCACTTTCTAGGTCTAGATTCCCTTTTTAAAGCTTGTTTTTCAGGTGAAATGCCATTCAAGACAAAAGTTTCCATGGAATCTAATCTGGGCTCTAGCACAATGTTTCAGAATATTCCTCAACTAAGAGGGGATTGATTGATACTTTACTTAGTCCTGAACTGATACTTTTAGCTTTATCATACCTGCTGATAATGATAATGGCATTTGGAATCAGACTCTGTTGTTTAGGAAAAGTATTGATAATATTTCTGGTATTTAATAGCATTTAGGCTAAGTTGGCCTTGCACATAGGAAAAAAATCCAAAAGAAGCCTTGCTACTTTTAGGCAATTGTCATAAATTTAGGGGCTTCTTCCTAGGTCAAAAAAAAAAAAAAAAAACCAAAAAACTGAAGGGAAGCTGATTACTTATATCAGAATAGGCAGTTTAGAAAGATGAGGATTTAGTAATATTAAATTGCTGTAGACAATTATTTGCATCATTATTGAACAGAAATTCACACAAAACAAATGACAGCACTTAAGAAATATTGTATTTTCCATTCTTATCATCCGTACAACCTGTAAGTATGTTGGTTGTTAATCTGACATCCAAACAATTGCCTCAAACTCTGCTTTGTTTTAGAAATGGAAACCTGGTCCCTAAATCAAAAAGTAAATAATCAAGGAGTTTTCTCAACCATTCAATTGCTTTCCCCACCCCCTACTTCATATACCACCTTCCAGAGCAATTTTCAACAGAACAATGGTTCAAAGGTATACCCTGACAGAACATAGCACAACTTTACACTGACTACCTTAGAAGTTCAATGGAAGCCAATAAAGTGTTATTTGGATCTAGGAGAAACAAGAATTTTTTCTTTCTTCTTTAGACCATCAAAATCATAGCATTACATGCTGAATCTTAAGCTTCTTTTTGTTATTGCTTTAGTAGTGCATATGCTCCCATTTTTAAAAATCCTCTTTCCCCATATTGATTTATTTGGCAACAGTCCTTTCATCATTGATCTCTAACTTGAATATACTTGAATAGATTATTTAGAGAATGGACATACCTTTATGTAGAGATAATGTAGACTGTATGACTACTCACATAGAATCATAAATTCAACCTCTTAGAAGGGGTTTCAGGAGAATTCTAGTCCAATTCAATCCTTATGAATTTCTTTTACAATATCTTTCACAATTGGTCATTTGTTCTCTA
Organism: Sminthopsis crassicaudata; assembly: GCF_048593235.1. Taxonomy (NCBI): domain Eukaryota; kingdom Metazoa; phylum Chordata; class Mammalia; order Dasyuromorphia; family Dasyuridae; genus Sminthopsis; species Sminthopsis crassicaudata. The sequence continues at coordinate 281,996,387 of NC_133618.1, forward strand.
TGTAATATGCCCAGTGATGGAATGGATTATTGCAAATGTAGCCTAATTTTAGGCAACATTGCAATTTCCACTGTGACAACCAAAATTTTAATATAATCTTAGTGCATATTAAGAGAAGTATGTTTTGGGGAGGGGAGGAGGAAAGAGCCTAGTGTCCACATTAGACTATACTTGTGTTTATATGTGGATCATTCACATGCTGGAACACATCTAAAAGTGTGGAGACCAAGGCAAGTAGAGGACTCAAAACCATGTAATATGAAGATCATTTGAAAGAATACGGAAAACATCAGCTGAAGAAGCGGAAAAAAGGGGAATGCAGACTTGAAGGTTTTCGTGACATATCAGTTCAAGAGCTATAATTAAAGAAGCACTTATTAACTATCTATTGTGTGCATAGAACTATATTAATCAAAGACTTTTTTGAAGAGTACAAATTTGAGATAAAATATGGTTCCTATCTTCTTGAAGTTTAAATTTTAGTTGGAGGATTGACATATATGAAGAAAGTTATGACAGAAATAAAAGAAGATGCACACACAAGAATAGTGCAAAACACTAGGTGAGAAACATTACTGAGCAGTAGGATTGTGAAAGTTTCTCAGAAGAGGTGGCATTTATTTTTGGGCTTTCAAAGAAGTAAAGGGACATTAGAAAGTGCAGTAATGACAGGTGATTGCAATGGTCTAGTTTGACTGGAGCATAGATTATGAAGAGGCCTTTTCTATAAAAGAAGTCTGGAAAAGTTGTATGACACAAAGTTTTGGATGCTCTTGAATTCCAGTGAAAATTTAAGTTTACTCTGAAAGTTTATAGGACAGAAGGATTTGTGTGGCTTCAGAGAGTAGAAAGAAGTAGGAAAAATGGGTGGAAGAGACTGGGGAGACAGATTTTGATAAGAAGAGGAAAATCTTTCCATTTTTGGAGATTTAACCAAAAGTGGAATGAGCTGTTTTTTGAGGTGGGAAGTTTTAAATCACTATGAGTCCAAGCTAAGGCTGGATGAGTATACATCCTAGAGAGTATAGAAGGAGATTTATGTATTGGGTTGAAGATTAGATGACAGCTTAAGTTTTCCCCAACTCCTTATAGTGGCTTATTTTATGAGATATTAAAAAGAATAGATAATATAATATGGGGATATTAATTGATTTAATAAAACTTGGATTCAAATGTAATTTACCTGTTGTATGACCATGAGAAGTATCCCTTTGTATCACAATGCCCTATGAATTATCTCCTAAGTCATAAATGGATTGCAATATATGTCAATGGAGTGAGTGCCTCACATTAGTGAATGCAAGATTTTTTGCCCATTTTCACATAATGAAAAAATAAAATATAAGCTCTGATTTGGATGTCAGAGTACCAGAACTCTTCTCCTCATAGGGCAATTAACAATGTTATCTTAGGTAAGGTATTAGAATCAGAAATTCAAAGAATCTCAGAGTTGGAATTGCCCCATGGATCACATGTTTTAACCCAAAATAGAACAAAATCCTCTCTATTGTAAGGCTTGGCTTAAATATTTCCATCAAGGGAGAACATCCTTCCCCCATCCTACCTAGTAGAAAGGCAGCCCTTTATACTACTATATACTTCTAATTATTAGAAAGTTTTTCATCTAATGATGCTTATATTTTCCTCTTTTCACCTAAAGCCATTTTTCTTTTTTGGAGGCCAAGGTAATCTAGTCCAATCTATTTCTCCACAAAAGCTCTTTAAGTGTGTTAAGACAACCATCATCTTCCCTCTGTTCTACTGTCTCCCTTTACCCCACCCCACTTTGTCTTTTATTCTTCAAATTAAAAATTACCAGCTTTTTCAACAAATTTTCATAATGTCAAGGTTAGGTACAGTTTTATACCCTTTTAGCTATAAAACATTGTACATAGCAACAGCAATATTGTAAAATGAACTAGGATTTAGTTATTCTCATCAATATAATAATCCAAGAAAATCCCAAATAACTAATGAAGCATTTTATTCACCTCCAGAGAAAGAACTGGTACTGCCTGAATATCAGATTGAAACTTTCTATTTTTTACTTTCTTTTTATTATTATTTGAATTTTCTTTTATTAACTGATATGGAAATTACATGATTGTACATATATAAACTATATTGGGTTACTTATCATCTCGGGGGGAAGTATAGAATTTCAAACTCAAAACTTTAAAAATTGTTAATAATTATTTTAACATGTAATTGGGAAAATAATATATTACATAAAAAAATAAAGCATAATGTCAAGCCTTTCAACATTTTGGTTACCTCTCTCTAGATGCTCTTCTTTTCCCTTTCTAAAATGTGATATCCAGAAGTAAAAGCAGTCCTGTAGCTGTAGTCTGATCAGGGCAGAAGACAATGGGACCATCATAGAGGTATTCCTGGATTCTCATTGCAGCCTGAAGTTGTATTAGCTTTTTTATTTGCCATATAACACTCCTGACTCACCTTGAGTTTGCAATCCACTAAAACCTTCTGAAACTTTTTCAGATGAATTGTTTTGTAACTGCACCTCCAATTTGTAAAATTTATTTTTAACCTGTGTAAAATTTAAAATTAATTCTTATTAAATTTCAATGTATTAGATTTAGCACCACATTCTAGCCTATCAAAATATTTTTGGAACCTGACTGTTGTACAGCATATTAGCTATTCATCTTAGCTTTGTGTCATCTGTAAATTTCATAATGATGTCATGTAACCCTTCATCCAATTCATTGTTAAAAAAATCTTAAATGTCACATGGATCCCTGGGGGTACAGGAGATTTCCCTTCCCAGTTTGCCCTGAACCATTAATGATTCCTCTTTGAGTCTGACCATTCAACTAGTTCTGAATCCTCCTATTTTTACTATAATATAGCTAATAATTCTTCATATTTTCCTTAAGAATAGCACAAGACTAGCAACTGTACTCATATCAAGCATATTGTTTCTATTATATTCCCTTAATCTACCAGTCGAGAAATGCAGTTGAAAAAATGAACTAGGGTTTATCTAGATTCTCCTGTTCTTCACAAAACCATGCTGGATCTTCATAGTCAACAACTCCTTCTTTAGATGTTAAGTCGGAATGCCTTTAATAACATGCTCTAGAAGTTAGCCAGAAGTCAACATCAAGGGCATTGGCCTCTAGTTTGAAGAATTAATTCTCTTTGCTTTTTAAAAACTGGGATGGCATTTCCATGTTCCCATTTTGCAATACTTCTTCCATTCTCCATGGTCCTAAGAGCAATCACATCTGACAATATTTTCAGTGTCCTATATTAGATCTAGAGTATTGGATCTAATCATCTGAACTAATCAAGGACAGGTAGGTGCTAGCTTACATTTTCTACATATGTCATAGTTATTGGATCATTATTAGTCATCTATAGTCTGTCATTTTTAGGTCAGTGGCTATTCTTGTGTCTGGAGATAGACACTCTACTTTGAACAGTGCACACGGACAGTTAAATAAGTCCTATAAACTTTTTTGATCCCTGGATTCTATAATTGAAGTTCCTTGTTGCCATAATATTATGCTGCTTTGATATCCTTGTGATCTATTTTCCAAATTCCTCACCTATTTCCTCTGTGTTCACATATTACAGTGACACTTTTTTTTTTTTAATTTCTATCTCTAATGATTTTCAACTAAATGGCTTCCATCATGTATCCTCACTTATGTTGCTGACTTTCCTCACCCAACTATACCTTCTTAATCTACAATGTTCTTCAAGGCCATCCATTATTTTAAAAATTTATGTTCTTTTGACTAAGATAAAGCCTTCCAGAACCATATTTTCCCTTTGATTCCATTCTACCTATCTCAGTAACAACTGATATTAACATATTTAATAATAACATTGGACTAAATGATGTCTAAGATCCTTTCCAAGTATAAATATGATATAACCCATTAATTAGATAAATAAATACACTATGAATGTTCAGAAGCAGCTAGTTCTATGACCTGCTTGGATATTACATTTATATAGTTATTTGCTATGTTTGACACAGATAGTTTATAACCAGCACTTACTACCATGCTTGGCACATGATAGGTGTTTAATAAATATTTATTGACTGATGATTTCAACCCAGTTATCAGCAGAAAGTGATGATGAGTTTGAGATGTTCCTTAGAATCATTTAGAGTTCAGTTGTTCCTTTATTTTTTTTTTTCTTAAGTAATGGCAATGGGAAACTGGGGCTCATATATCTGTGTTAGTTTGTTCAGCCAATTGTTTCCTATTTGAGATAATAGCAGCAAGGAAATATAACTTAGTTACTTCATAATCATAGATCGTGATACAGCTCAGGCATTTGTGTATGCGAATTATGCCTCTATACACTAACAAGTTGACAACGAAGCAATAATAATGTTTAATTCAAACATTCTTTTTATGGCAGGCAGAACGTGAGAAATATTTTTGATATACTCATCAAGTATGTTTTTGTGTTATACAATCATCTTGCAAAAGCAGGCTTGGATCCTTCCTAAATGCATGGTCCTTCTATTTGAACTGATAGAATATTATGACTTCCTTTGTCTTCTGTTTTGTGATTTTTGCCAGTAGTTGAGGCGGTGAGCACAATAGAGTGTACATGAATAGAATTGAACATTATGGAAGGTGTAAAGATACTGAGAGCTGACAAAGAACAACACTAATGAACAATAATAAATTAGTTTAATTCCCTGCAATATGGATTTCCATGTCTAGAATATATTTTAATTCAAAAACAGCAATAATTATTTCAAATGCAATTTAATAATCATTTTATATTTGCTTCCATTCAAGTGTTACACATATAAAGAGAAAAATCTGAAAAATAGCTTTATCACCTATGAACATTTAAATCTGAAGGGCATAGTGGCACCAATGTGACATGGGTTTGAGTTGTATGGATGTTTGTATTTGGTATAGTAAGACTGATTTCTTATTTGTTATCATAGTAGGGCAGCTGGGTGGTGCAGTGGATAGAGCACTAGACTCAGACGACCTGATTCAAATAGGATCTCAGATACTTATTATCTGTATGATCTTGGCAAATCTCTGCCTCAGTTTCCCTTTCATAAAAATGAGCTAGAGAAGGAAATGGCAAATAATTTCAGTCTTTGTCAAGAAAACCCTAAATGGAGTCACAAAAAATTGAGGACAAGTGAAATAATTCAACCATAAGAGAGGATCACATTATCAGAGATTTAAAGCTTGAAAAGATCTAGAAGCCATTGAATCCAATGCCCTAATTTTATAACTAAGGAAATTGAGGCTGAGAGAGACAGTGACTTATTCAGGACTGGGGGCCATTCCTTAGCCAGAATCAGATGACAGAGAAGATAATTTGTGATATAAAAGTAAAAAAAAAGGTTATGAGATGAAAAAAAAAGTGTAAAAGGAAATAAATATTGAAGAAGAGCATACTTCTGATAACAAGACTGGTGAAACCAGTGAGCCAACAGAAGTCAGAAAATGATTTTTTTTAAATCAGGGGAATAGTCTCTTTGTACCTCAGGTGAGAATGATTAATGCTTTAAATCTTAGTTTTATGGTTTAATCCAAAGAATAAGAAGAATCATGAGAACTGTGATATTGAAAAGGAGAAGGCATTTTCTTCAAGGGATGGTAGCATGTACTAGCCTGAGAAAAATAGAATTTGGGAAGGATATAGAGTAAAAGAAAAGACCTCTTAATTAAGACTGGGCTACTGGGCAGTGATTGCATTGATAGAGGACAACTAGGGACTTGAGTTCAAATTCTATAAAGGTTAATCTAAGACATTGAGGATGTCACTGTGCCGAAGTGGAATGGGGAGTGTGAGGGGACTCAAGAGGGAGAGGATTATTGACTTCCGGTGTATACAGGATTGTTCTTTGGAAGAGAGAGTAGACTTTTTCAAAATGGACCTTGAGGGCAGAACAATAGGTGAAAGTGCCAGAGAGTCCAAATTAGATTTGGTGTCAGGAAAATTTCCTAAGAATTTCAATCAATTAATAAATAAAAGACAACAAAACAACAATAATAAATTTTCAGCACCTATTATATGCCAGGAACTATGCAAACTCATGGGGATACAAAAAGAAGTAAAAAATAGTTCCTGTCCTCAAGAAACTCACAACTTTCAAACATATGCGTGTGTATATACATATATCTATCTATCTATCCATATCTCAAACTATGTACAGGATAAATAAGAAATAATTAAGAGAGGGAAATCACTGGAATTACATTAAGAAGAGTTGAGCAAGGCTTTCTGTAGAAAGCAAGATTTAGTTGGGACTTAAAGGAAGTCAGAGAGATTGGTCAGTAGTCATTAATTGGAGCAGAGAGAACATTCCAGGCATGGGGTTCATCCAGAGAGAATGGAAAGATGTGGTATTGTGTTTGGAGAGAGCCAAAAGGTCAGTGCCACTCTGGATTAAAGAATGCATGTTGAGGAGTAAGGAGTAAGGAGACTGGAAAGGTAGGAGGCAGCTAGGTTATGAAGGGCTTTAAATGCCAATCTCTTTGTTCATAGAGGCAGAATTCCCTGAGGAGGGATGGGGTGGGTGTCAGGGATGACATGATTGAACTGTTTTTAAGGGAAATCACTTTAGTGGCTGAATAGGTGGGGAGAGACTTGAGGCAAGCAGACCCATGGTGAGATTACAACAATGATCTAGTCACGAGAAGGGACTGTACCAGACTAGAAGCAGTGATAGAGAAGAGAAAGAGCATATTGGAGAGATGTTGTAAAGAGAAGTCCTTAGGCTTTGCCACAACTTGGATGGGTGTGTATGGGTGGGGGGTATTAGGAGTGGTGAGAGGGGAAGCAGGAATAGTGAGGAATCCAGTATGACTTCTAAATTGGGAGTCTGAGGAACTGGGAGAATAGTGTTGCCTTCTATATAAAAGGAGGGGCAGATAATGGGTTCTAGTTTGGAGATGCCTCGGACAATTAAAGGAAATGGTCTCCCTAGAAAGGTAAAGATCTCTCTTTCCTTGGAGATCTTCAAACAGAAGCCAAATAATCACTTTTCAGATATGTCATGGTAGAAATTCTTTTCATGTATGAAAGCTGGACTAGATGGCTACAAAAGTTCCTTTCAATTCTCAAATTCTGTGATTTTTTTTTTTTTTTGCAACTTTAAATTTAAAACTATTCTAAGACACAGATTTTTTTTCCTTTATATTTTTCTTTTTTTTGAAACATAAGGCGTTGTATCCTTTGATGTATGCTGTAGTCCTTGCTCTGAGACTAACTCTCTGTATAACTAAATGTACATTGCTTCATGTATTTGGGTCTTCATTTCCTTGTCTTTAAAATGGGTGGAATGCACTAAGTCAGTGGTATCAAACTCAGAAAAAAAGGACCACTAAATCATACATAAGGATGACAGCAGGTTGCATATTGTCTCAGGGAAGTGATCACGCCCTCCTTGGCTTCTCAGGAAAACACCAAAGGGAGGTAGGGAGCCAAACCAGACATTGTCAACAGGTTCCCTCTAGGCTGAAGGGTCTTATACTTTACCCAGAGTTCCCCCATTATCTGCCCTCTACATCTCCAGCTTTATTTTAGTTCAAATAGATATATATACATCCATCAGCATGGGAGGAATTACACAAGCAAGTAGTAATATATATATATTACTGTATTTTTTGCTTATTCTGTTAACTATTTCAAATTACATTTTAATCTGGTTCTGGGGGTATTCTGGAAGGTTGTAGATTGCATTACTGCCTGTGATCAGTGGGTTGACACTTCTGCCTTAGATCATTTCTAGAGTACCTTTTAGCTCTAAAATTAGGCTAAAAAGCCATATTCTGTATGCTCCTGGGATGTACCAGGTGAGGTGAGTAGCTCAGAATTTGGTTGAGAATAATGACTTTACATAAATTGGAGACCAGTGACTCCCATTTTTTTATCTTTCTAAAAATATTTTGAATTTTAGCCATCCTCCTACTTTGGATTGCGACATATAGTTTAGTCAACATATAATTTGATATGAAATGACTTAATTGTGAAAAATAGAAATGGGAAGTTACTGAATAATATACTGAGTGGTATGAATCAGATTTGAGAAATAAAACAGTTTAGAGATTCATAGCCTCCTTAGAAACTTCATACCTATATATCATGTACAATGTCTTACAGAGGAATGCTGTGAAATATCAATTATATCAAACACTGGACATTGTAAATCACCAATATTAATATTGACAAGCTTTTAAAAAATTCTTCCCACTGAACTTGTGATTTCATTGCTCAATGGAGCTTTTAGAAAGGAATATCTTTACTAAAGCAGTTTAGTACTTCAAAACAAATTCACCAAAAAGAGAGAGAGCATTCACTAAGAGTTGCTTCTTGTTTTTCTAGCTCTCCATTTCACATTTTTCTGACGTACATCCAGGTTCTGATGGTAAAGTTATCATTTTGTTTGCCCCCTGGGATTTCAAACTTTTCTGTCCTCCCCAACAGACTGTCTTTACTCTTTACCATGATACCTATTCTTTTTCTAATCTCCAGTCTTTCTCTATCTTTCTTTTTTGTTGTCTACAAAAATGTCTAAATCTCCTCCTTAAAAGCAAAGTTTTCACTAAATCCCATTATGCCGATTAGCTACTATCCTACATACCTTCCCCTCTTTTTAGCCATGCTCTTTGAAAAAGCTTTCCACAATTAATGCCTCAATTTATCCTCTCACTCTCTGCTTAGGTCCTCTGAAGTCTGACTTCCAACTTCATAATTCACTTGAGATTGCTCTTTTTAAATTTACCACATCTCTTCTATATGTCTTCTCTGTCCATATGTGGCTCAGGCCCTTATTGCCTCTCCCCTGGACTATTTCAATAACTTCTCCTTGGTCTTCTCTCAAATCTGTCTCTATCCTAATTAGTCCTTTACACAATGGCCAAGTGATTTTCTTAAAGCATGGATTTGAGCACTAGGACACCACTCAGTAAGTTTCAAAGGTTTACTTTGTCTTCCAGGACCAAATATAAATTCCTTCATTTGACATTTAAAGTTCCCAACAATCTCTTGGATTTCTTCCCCCCCCCCAATTTCTCCTATATTTTACTTCTTTCCATGTGATTATATCATAATTTCTCAATATGACATTTCACTTTTTTTGACTTCTGTGCCTTTGCAGTTGATTCTCCCATGCTTATAATGCTTTCCTTCCAATTTTCCCATTTTTTTTTTTTTTGAATCTCTGGATTCCTTTAAGACTTAGTTAAAGCACTGCCTCGTACAGGAAAGAGACCTCACCCTCACCCTCAATTTCCCACAGATGCTAATGTCATTCCCTTTAATGCAATAGTTAATTAAAAAACATCTTATATCTACTTGATTTATACATTGTATCCCTCATTAATATGTAAGCTCTTTAGGTGAAGGGACTGTTTTCTTTATACCTTTAGAGTGATTCCTGACTGATGTTAGTCTTAGAGAGCTGGTTGAGGCATTGAAAAGGATGATTCAGCCTGTTAAAATACAGATCTTTCTAACTTTAATACCAGATCTTTATCTACCTCCTGAGAAGCAACAGCATAGAAGAAACAATTATTGTTATGGGAGTTTTTGATGTGGTCAGATAATCAACTGGTTCACAAGAGTAATAGATATTATCTGGAAGTAAAAAAGGTTGTGACTTATTTATAGTCACACAACTAATAAGACACAAATCATATCTCTCCTGAATCCAGATTCATTGAGTCATCAAGGATTATTGCATGCATTTTTATCTTTAATCTGTCTTTGATCAATGATTTCTTAGATTTATCTGAACAATAAAGTTTGATGACAAAATTTTCTTTTCGTTTAAAATAATGATTAAAAGAGTATATTAAACATTTTTGGAATATTACTATGCTATGGATGTAGAGGATAGGATGGGAATTAATGAATGGAAAATAGTAAGCACCTACCATTTGCTGGTGGAATTGGCAATGAAGGTGAATGAAGTAGACAATGTGGAGTGCTTAAGTTTTGGTCAGACATTGAAGATGCCAAAGTTGTCCTGAATTATCTTGCCATTAAACTTCAGTGACTCTGGAAGAAAGAATGAGGCTGATGATTTTGCATATCTGCCTCACTTAATCCAATTCAGGCAGTTTTCAAGACTAAAGGGAGGGAAAAAACAACTACTACTATTAGCTCAGCACTGTGTTAATCACTAGGGATACAAAACCTCCAAAAGAGTATTTTTGACCTCAGGGAACTTGCATACAAGTTGATGAGATGAGCTGATTACACTTTGATAAGTTTGGGAATTTATGGGAGTAAACTGACATAGCCCATCCAAAAACAGTGATAGAGGTGATTGTATCACACTTCATGCTTCCAGAACTGGAGAAAGTGAGGGAGTATAATAGAACACTATATAGGTAGCAAGATGGTTGTCAAAGCTGTAATAGAGGTGGATGGAAAAGAGGAAGTGAAGTGAAAAACATGACAAGGCTGAGAGGTGTTGCAAGTCCCAAAATCCTCCCAACTGTGCTGGAATCAAATTAAAATGTAATTGGGAAGCTTTTAACATGCTTTCTCTTAGGGACAGGGAAAAACATAAGGTCTTAGAAGCCACTTTTGGAGCATAGAGTACCTGAGTAATGGATTATTGTTTCTTATTAACAAATTTTTAATGATGTTTTCATAATTTGTCCCAGTATCCCTCCCCTTTCCAGAAATCTATCCTATATAACAAACTGTCTTTTTAAAGAAAAAAAAAACAAAGGAAAAATCAGAAAAATCAATCAATACATTGAAATAGTCCAAAAAACATGTGTAATATGCAACATCTGTGGACCTTGCACTTCCCAGGATGGGGTTGATTGGGGTATCTTCTCATATTCCTTCACTTGAGTCATACCTTTGACCTTTATAATTTTGTTATATTCGCTTCTAATTTTACAAGTGTTTTCCCTCATTTATACTGTAGTAGTGATTATTTATATTTTCTTGGCTCTGTTTACTTCAGTTTGCATTAGTTCATATAGATTTTTTCCATGCTTCTCTATATTTATCACTCACTATTTTTTACATCCCAGTAATGTTCCATTACATTCATAATTTATTTAGCCATTCTTTAATTGGAGTGATTCCACTTTGCTTCTAATTCTTTGCTGTCACTAAAAATGCTGCTATAAATATAACTAATAATAATTAACATTTATATAGTAATTATTATGTATTAGACACAAATACTTTGATGTATATAGGGAGTTTCTTAATATCAATGGAATCTTCTTGAATAAACCCAGTAACTGATTCTTGGGTTCAAATGGTATAGAGAAAAACAATGGATTCTTAATGTTAGTGGTTGGGAGTATGAGTGAGGGAATATATGACAGGATAGGAAATTGGTAGAGATGGGAAAGGAATGCACCCAAAGAAGTATTATAAAAACAAATTTAACTATTTCAGAGTTTTGCTTTAGTCAGACCATGTGCAAGACATAATTCTCAAAGTAAGACACCTGACCCTGCCTTTCCATGCTTTTTATAAGCTATTCAGGTCAGAGTTATGTCATTTCATCATTTATTAAGAGATTAAAATGCCTTCAAGAGAATAATAAAAGTTTTATTGAAAAGTGGCAATAGTCTGTTGTTTGTACCTATCTTTCCTGAAAACTATTGAAGTTATTGAAAGAAAAGAACTAGAAGATCATGTTATTGAATGTTCCAGGCTCAGTGATTTCTTTTTCAAGAATAACTTGATCATTTCAAAGTGTTTCAAGGATAGCCAGATAATTTTTTCTCACTACCAAACCCAAGGATATACAATGAGTTGGTAAGAAATGTATTTTATCTGTGAAATAAAAAGAAAATATCCATTTAAAGGAAAAAAAAACTCAAAGAAATAAATGATGTTTAAGTTTAGGAAAACTATTCCTATCCAAGAGGCCATACTTATCTATTAGGCAGTTAGGTAGCATAGTGGACAGAACATCAATCCAGAAGTCAGGAAGACCTGAATTCAAATGCTGCCTCAAATACTTACTGGCTGATCTGAGCAAGTCACAACCCTGTTTGACTCAGTTTCCTCATTATAAAATGAATTAGAGAAGGAAAAGGCAAACCACTCAAATATATTTGCCTAGAAAACACCAAAATTGTTCTCAAAATGTTGGACAAAACTAAAAAAACTGAACAATAACATCATCATGCCATGCACGTTTTATCATTCTCTCTTTGTTGGTGAGCAGAACCACAAAAAGCTAATTTTATAACTGAGGCAAGAATCTAAAGTGGCAGGATGCACCCTAATGACATATTATATTTTGGATAGTAAATGCAAGTGTCCATCAGCTTTGTATGCCTAAGTCAAATGTTTCATTTATCTCACTTTAGTTATGTTTTTGTTGGATGAGAACTAGATGTTATGCTGGATACTTCCTGGGAATTCACCAGCAATGTTGTACTCCTCATTTGCTCATCTATGGAAAAAAGTCTTCTTTGGCAATTTTTTGATTTACTTTCACAAATATTTATTAAGAACTTAAACAGTACTAAGCTACAGGGCTACAAGAGAATATTAAGTAGACTTTGCCCTCAAGGAATTTGTAATTCCCTCAACTGACACAATGTCCATATCTTCCATTGGACCTACAGTCTTTCTGATGGTCTTAGTGTCTATTTCTAAATATGTTATATATACTTCATGAATCTAGCTTATTCTTACATCTGGACCCTAACTTTTTCTCTGATAATCATCAATAATGAGATAGTTTCTACCTTACAGCTCATTTGATGGGTGCTGAAGTTTCAAATTTTTTGTTTGTTTGTTTAATTATTTCTTAAACTCAGAGATTCAGTACCATGAAAGTCAGGAATAGAATAAATGTAAATGAATTAACTTCAAAACTATCGAAATCTCAAATAATTGTAATAAACATGTATTTACAGCAAACCTATATAATCTAAATACAAAACCTTATTTCAGGATTTCTTGGTGTTTGAATTCTACATTTGAATAGGAGCAGCAACTTCTTCCTTTTGCTGACTCTAGCCATAGTCCAATTTTTGAGTATCCAAAATCTGATGGGATAAATTTAGCTCTGCCTAGATGACTCAATTCATACACATAATGGAATAAATTAAGTAAGGGGTGCAGGGAGGGAGAGAATTTCTTTTGCAGCTCTTTGGTGTTTCAAATTCCACTTGCTTCTCTTCTTTCTCCCTGAGACAACCAGTCCTTCCTAGAAAACTTTACTGTCATCATAGTACCTGCAGAGTGATACCACTTACAGACCTGACTGTTTGTTTCTAAGTAACAACAGCTGTGCAACAGACTGTCTGAACAGTCCCTATTACAGAATGCAACATGGATCACTGAGACAAAGGCAGCCCCACACCAGCTGGCTTAGTGTCTCAGTGCATTTCTATTCCTGGATGATTTACCTGTTCTCAGTCCTGTCACCTTACTGTTTCTACCATCTAATTAAAAAAACCCACATTACTGGATTCTCTCTGCAGTAAATTAGCAATGCTATCTGTGTTCTTTCGGAGCCCAAACTGGCCATTTTTACTTTATGATACATGATTTATTTTTAAATTCATAAAAGATGCTTGATTATTTATTTGTGGTATATTTTAGCTCTCTTGTAGAGTCTCGATCAGAGTAATCCTCTTCTAATGTATTCATATACAGTGAAGATCTAAATTTTCCTAATCATAATCATGTCAGCAAAAGTAGAACTGCTCTTAGGATAACATTTTAGTCTAGAAAATGATTTGCCTTTAAAAGGGATTCAATGGACATGATGACATAAAAAAGAAGCTGCAAAATTACACACAATCAGTTCACATAATCAAAACAGAAATGTTTTGTATTCAGCAAGGATTTCTTTTTACTATAATAAATGGAACAAAATAGTCCTTTTGGAATTCTGCAACTGTGTTACAGCTACAAATGCAAGAGTTGGAGAATTCCACAGAATTAGGGACAAGCATTTCTGAAACTTTGGAAAGAGGAAAAAAAATAAAGATTCCAATGGGATATATTAAGGGAAATGTAATTAGGTTGTTTTGCCCTTATCCTGAAACTGATGTTCTGTCCTAATTTGGATTTCATTAGTAACTCAGTAGAGTAAAATATTACATTCTTCTAAGTAGTCCTCAATTTATACAAATGAATACTTTACTTTTATATTACAATACTCTATTACACATATATATGCATACACATATATTGCTTGTTTTCATCTAGAACTGGAAATATGTTTTTTTAAAGAAATATTCATTATTATTTAGATCTGAATTAGATAAATCCCATAATATAGAGATAATAGCACTTAATTCACAGAATTAACATATACAAAGTTTGTGTGAGCATAAACATGGTAAACAAAGATGAGTTATTTGAATAAGAAATAATTATAGCATGTAATAATAATAATGTTGGCTCTAGGCTTCATTTTTATCTCTGGAAAAACTTATCTCTTTTCAAGGAAAAGACACTCTCAAATTATTTTCATAGTATTATTACCTCTTTAATTGAACATAGGAAAAAAATCTAATGGTAAGTACTCTGTTTAAAATGTAATTTATATTGGGTTTATAATCCATTGTTTCTGTTGAAGGAGGAATGTGTAATTCTATGAACAGTTATATAAGCCATAGTAATAACATATTTAAATAGTGCTTTTTATAAGTGTATGAAAGTACTTTCCTCAGAGCAACTCTGTGAGGCAATGGAAGAATTATTTTCTCCATTTTACAGATTAGGAAAAAACAGTTTGAAAAATTGACTTCTCATAGAATTATAGATTTAAATCTGGAGGGATCTTAATAAATCATTAAGTCCAACCCTTTCATTTTATAGATAAGGAACTGAGTCTAAGAGAGACATGTGTCTGTCCAGGGTGACATAGCTATTAAATGTCTTAAATGGAACCTTATCTTTAGTCCTTACTTCAAGGCCACTGATTCATTATATCTCTTGCACAATACCTTTTTGGTCATCTAGCTAGGAAGTGCATGAGTGGAATTACAGTCTGGGTCTCTTTACTTAAAGTCCAGTTTTCTACTCATGATACCCATTTTGCCTTTAGGAAGACCATCTTGATCTAAGAAGCTATATTTTGTTCTAAATGAAACTGGCTAGAATGGTTATCAGGAATAGGATGTTTTTAATTTAAAAATAATTAAATAAAAATGAATTGTTGTGATGGTTATTCAGAAAATATTCCTACAAATAAAACTTCTAGAATTGCTATTTTAAAGAATATATATATGTACATGTACATATATAGATACATATACATATGTATATACAAAATTATAACCACTGACTGGCCATAGCATAATAAAAGAGTAAGCAATTAAACAAATGATTGTAGCCTCAAATTCTATTACTACATCCTACTACTAATCCTACTATGCTACAATTTTGGGGCTAAATTATTTAGATTAATTATTTACAATGACTAAATTCATTAGATATCACCTTGTTTGGTTGTTTGTTTTGTTTGTAAAGGCCTTATTGCTTTAGGCTTTCTGATCAAATGGGTTTTGATCATGCTGATCAAATTCTTTCTTGTTCTGTCTGCCACTTTTTGCTTAAATAGTCCCTTTGGGTTTATCAGGATACTGGATTTAAGTCTTTTGAAAGTAAGGATGGTTCATTTTTGATTTTGTGTCACCAATATAAATTATACTACAGTCATATTGTGTGGATTGTATAATAATCATTTTCCTATTTTCCTGTGTTTCCCTCATCCCTTCATTTTCCCGCTTCCCTCCCACTCCCCACCAGACTGGCTCCATTTTAGAAAGGATTACATCCTTTTATCTATATATATGGAACCACAGGAAATGAAAACTGCTGCTCCTCCCTCAGTGTACAAAATATAATATCTTAATGTGCGACCAGTATGAATTATATAAGGAATATATATTACTTATTTTTATATGAAAACAGTATTTTACTTGTGTGATGTTTTCATTGATGAAATTATGCCTGATCAAAAAAATAGACTTGATTTTTGTTCTCTTAGTTAAGATATAGAGATGAGAAAAGAACCATTGATTCTTTCCATCCATTAATAATTTAGTAAAATGAGGCTTGTCAACTCCAACTTCTGAATTGCTTGTTCCCCTTTTATCCTTTAGGTTGCAAATCTAAATCTTTCCCTCAATCCACATATGAATATGTTCAATGAACTAGCTAGATGACACTGTTAACATATTTGGAAAAAACAGTACTTAACATAGAATTTAAAGTAGAAGTTCTGTAGCATGGTATAGACAAAAGAGCTGTCTATTTGGAATAAAAGTATCTGGATTTCCTAGTTCTACTGTTCCCTAATTATGTGGCTTTGAGCAAATTGTTTAACCTCCTGATTTTAAAAATTACTTGATCTTAAATCTCTTAGGGTGTAATGCTGATAAAAGTCATCATAGTTCATATAAATTGAAAAAAAAATTTAGTTCTGAACTTAAAAAGCTTTTGTGAATTTATATGTGTTTGAGAATAAGGAATTCATAAATATGGCTGCTGTGGGAGAATATGGCTTGAAGACTATAGATTAGGGTTAAATTTATGGCAGAAATTAATGAAAGAAGAAAATAAGATGAATAGAATGATTGCTTTCTAAAAATCATTTTATTGTTCTTTGACTCAGCAGTGCCACTTACTGGGTTTGTATCCCAAGAAAATCTTAAACTCACATGCACAAAAATATTTATAGCAGGTTTTTTTTGTTTGTTTGTTTGTTTTTTGGTAACAAAGAATTGGAAAATAAGTGGATGCCAATTAGTTGGGGAATGGCTGAACAAGTTGTGGTATAAGAAGTTAATAGAATATTATTGTTCTATAAAAATGATGAACAAGCTGGTTTTAGAAAGGCCTAGAAAGAGTTATATGAACTGATGCTGAGTTTAACAAACAGAACCAGAAAAACATTATGTGTAATAATAGCAAAAAAAATGTGATGATCAACTATAAAAGACTTGGTTCTTCTCAGTGATTCAGTGATCCACAGCAATCCCAATAGACTTTGGACAGAAAATGCCATCTACATCCAGAAAAACGAATTAAGGTGGCTGAATGTAAGGCTTCTTATGCTATGTTCACTTCTTTTTTCTGTTTCTTAATCTCTCCCATAGTTTTTCTCTTTTGATTTTATTTTTTAATCTCCCAACATGATTCATAAAATAATGTGTATTAAAAAAAGATATATATGTAAAAACATAAAAATAAAACAAATTTTAAAAATCATCTTATTGTGTATTTATTTCCTTATTTGCCTTCCAAATCCTTGTGTGAGTAGATGCCATAATTTTATTAGGCCCATTTAATAGATAGGAATAATAAAGTTGTAAAAGATTATCTTTCCATAATTTGATAGATAATAAAGTAATACCTGTACCCTGATTCCAATATTCTAGGCTGACTGTAGGATGCAAAGATGAAGACACAATCCCTACAATAATCTAATACAGAAAGAAGACAAGGATGTATATTACTGTGACACAAATTTGAACTTTGGTAGTATCACTTCCATTTGACTTGTCTTAGGAAAGTTTTAAAGATCATCTGACAGGATAAGCCACCAGATACAGAGGTCCTAAATTGCCAAGCACTCCAAATCTACAGTGAATGTAGAAGACCGATATAAAGTATGAGAAAGGAATTGCTGCTAACTATTGCAGCAGGAAAGGCTTAATGGATTTGGTGAAAACTAAGCTGTATCCTAAAGTCTATGGTCTTTTCTTACATAAACTGATACAAAGTGAAGTGAGCAGAACAAGAGAACACTGTACCTAGTAACAACAGTATTATGTGATGATCAGTTGTGATAGATGTGGCTCTTTTCAACAATGAGATTATTCGAGGCAATTCCAATAGACTTTGAAGAGAAAGAGCTATTTGCATCCATAGAAAGAACTATGGAGACTGAATGTGGATCAAAGCATAATATTTTCACTTTTTTTGTTGTTATTGTTGATGATGTTTTTTTTATTTCTTGTATTTTTTCCTTTTGATCTGATTATTTTTGTGCATGATGATAAATATGGTATGTTGTTTAGAAGAATTGAACATGTTTAATCTACATTGGATTGCTTTCTATTTTGAGGAGATGAGAGGAAGGGAGAGAAGGAGAATAATTTGGAACATAAGGTTTTGCAAAATTATTTTTGCATGTATTTAGAAAAATAAAATATTATCAAATATTTTTTAAAAGACTATGGTCTTTTAAGAGAAATTCAGTGAAGCAGAGTAGAAGGTTCACTGTACTTAAGTCATTTGGCCTGGTGGGAGAGCTTGCCTCTTCCAGTAACTAGATGAATAACCTTAGAAAAGTTATTGAATCTTTCAATTTTTTTTTTTAATAAAATGAGATTGCTGAACTAGATCATCTCTAAGATCAGTTAGTCAAAGAGCTGACAAAGGTCAGGCCCCCTGTTAAGCTGGGATACAAATATAGGTGAAACGTGTTCACACACACACATGTATATATATATATATATATATATATATATATATATATATATACAGTCATATATATATATATATTTATATATATATATATATATATATAGTCACAATTCTGAAGGAGTATATATATATATATATTTTGGCGAGGCAATTGGAGTTAAGGGACTTGCCTAGGGTCACACAGCTAGTGAGTGTTAAGTATGTGAGGCCTAATTTGAACTCAGATCCTCCTGACTTCAGTGCTTTATCCACTGCACCATCTATTTGCCATTAAGGAGTATGTATTCTAATGGGGTAAACAACTTGAGAAAGGAAGGGAGAAAGGAAGGAAGGAAAGGAGAGAAGGAAGGAAGGAAGAGGTAGAGGGAGGAAATAAGGAAGAAAGAAAGGAGGGAAAGGAGGGAGAGATGGAGGATACAAAGGAGGGAAGGAGTGAGGGAGGAAGGGAGGAAGGAAGGAATGGATTTAAGGACTAGATTTCTTCTTAAGGACCATAATTAAACTAAAACCACTTTGATTCTCATGGATTGGCAACCAATAGGTCCTACATTAAACCCATCTGGTCATTGTTTGGGTTCTTACTGACTCAAGATGAATGTAAATAGAAGTCCTTTCTATTTTGCCCAGAAACTCTGAGGGTCTTCTCCTTCCAAATTTATATATTTATTTATTTAGATTTTTTTGAATGATGTGAATGAGGAGATTCTTTGCCTCCATTGCTACCTATGCTTAATCAATGAATGGATGTAGCCTCAGTCAAACTTAGACCTATTGAAAACTTTTGCTTAAAAAGGCTAAGGTCTCCCCTTCCATTCATCTTTTCCTTATCTTATGCCTTCTCTAATTGTCTATATCTTGCTACTGGACTCAGATGGCTCTGGAAGGGAAAATGAGGTAGATGATCTTGCAGAACCTTCCCTCAATAAAATCCAATTCATTTGCCTCTCATAGTATCACCTCCCTGATGTCATGGTTCTCTTTGAGAACAAAGGACAAACAACAACAGAGTAAGTAAAAAGTACTCTGAAAATAGAAAAAGACTTTAGCAGCTAAGAATACTGGGAATTTCTCTTACAGAAGATGAGTTTCAGGCAGTGTCAAGATGTGAAATTCTACAACCGTGAGAAAATTTGAAAATGGGGATTTGATAGTATGGATTCAGGAATTGACCAATAGCCCAGTTTGATTGTAACAAAGTTCACAAAAAGATGTAATGAGGCTGAAGGAGGAAGTTGGAAGCAAATTGTGGATACCTTTAATACTAATGAGGAATTTGGTCTTTTATTTTGTAGATAATGAATTCTCAAAGAATTAGAATAAAATGATTTGAGATATTTAATTAGATGTCATTTGTGATGCACTCACTAATAAAACAAGTTTTAGAACTTTATAGGCCATACAAGAAATAGTCAAAGAATGAATAAATAAACTTTAATTCTTCAGGGATTGTGATAGTCCATGACTCCACAACTACAAAGCATAACCAGAAAAATAGGACTATTAAGATGAGAAGGCATAAGATAAGGAAAAGTAAGAGAAATCCACTCTTACAGTTGGACTCTGGCCCCAATTTACTGTCTATTTGAAGTGATTATCTAAGACATGGATGGAAGAAAAAGGGTCTCCTTTTTACTGCAAATTGTTATCTGTTTGTGACCAAAAAATATTAATTTCCAAAGAATTAAAGTTGACTGTCACCCAAAGGGAAAGTGAGAGGCAGGTAGTACACATAAACAAATTATGACATATTGACAGAAAACAATTACATGAGAGAAGATAAATTAATATATATATATATATATATATAATAGCTTTGTTGTTCAGTCATTTAGTCATGTTTGACAATTTGTAACCCCCATGTACAATAGCATGCCCTTCTAACCTCTACTATCTCCCAGTCTGTTTAAACTCATGTTAAGATTTATATAATGCTTTACATGTTATCTCATTCGAGCCTCACAACAACATTGTGATATATATATTATTGTTATTCCCATTTTACAGCTGAGGAAACTAGGGCTAAAAGTAGTTAAGTATTTTGTCCAAGGAAACAGTGTCTCAGACAGGATTTGAACTCAGATTTTCTTGATTTGTAGTACAACACTGTACTTCTTTGCTTTCAGAAGTATAGGATGTCATAATGAAAGAATGCAGGCCATTTGATAGACATCTATTAACAGTATACAATGTTCAGAATTCTAAAGGAAGGCCTCCATTACATGGAATGAACCTGTTGTTAAATTTCAAGAGAATTGTAATGTATGTCTCTACACTAGATACTCAGGGATGGATAGGCTGTGATCTATGTGGGGAAAAAGTCCCATTAGAAAAAAAAGTAGATTCATCAAAGTGTCAAAAAGTTAAGGAAACTATTTTTAATATTTTAATTAAATCTTCTACTCTATTATCAAAACTATCTTCCTAAAGTGCAGGTCTGAGTTTGTTACCTTCCTATTTAATGTACTCCAGTAGCTCCATAGTTTCTCCAGAATTAAATATGGTATCTTCTTTTTGGCTCTTGAAGTTCTTTATACATACCTCCTTCTTATTTTTACAGTCTTTTTATATTTTGCTCTTTTTTTGCTGTTGTTGAAAATGTACTTTTAATAAACAATAAAGTACACAAGTTGTGAAGAAACTCCAGATGATAAGAGTGGAGAAAATTCAAATGGGTTATATAACCATCAACTTGAATTGCAAGAAACAAAAGTTCCATTTTGAGGGATTATCAAGAAATAATTAAAGGCATTTTAAAGACTGTTAATATTACAGTAAAAATTGGGGACTTTCAAATGAAGAATCTTTCTAATAATTAAATTTAGCTAATCAATAACTTCAACATAGTGACTTTACTCTTCATATATTCCATGACTCAGTGATATTAACTTTCTTGTTCCTCACAAAAGACACTCCATCCTTCAATTTCTGACATTTTTTCTTTCTTTGTCTCCTATGTCTGGAACATTCTCCTTCCTTATTTCTGCCTTCCCTCTTTTCTGGCTTCCTTCAAATTTCAATAAAATTTCACTTTCTGTAGAAGTTTTTTATGGTGCCTCTTAATACTACCGCCTTCCTTCTGTGATTTCATACAATTTATTCAAATTATATTATGTTTCTTGTTTGTATATCGAGTTGTTTGCAAGTTGTTTCCTTTATTAGATTGTGAACTTTTATAAGGAAGGTACTATCTTTCACACAACACACACACACACACACACACACACACACACACACACACACACACCTTGTCCTATACCATCACCACCTTTCAAAAAAAATCAATACTGCTTAACAAAGGTACAAGGCATATTCTAAGTTCCTTATAAATGCTTAATGGCTGTCTAACAATTCTTCATGCATAAGGTATTAATATGGTTAATCTGACCCTTTGTCTATGCTTCTATTTGATCATTCTACTACAAAGATAAAACACCATACAAATGAATCCTTGAAGTGTCACTTATTATACTTATAGGCTACTAAGAATGCATAGCAGCTGCTTGGACAGAATTAATGGGATATATGAGCATGATTGCTACTCAGTGTTAGGAAGTATTTTCTTTAAGTAAGAGGCCATGTGGAAAAACCT
The DNA here is from genome assembly GCF_048593235.1 of Sminthopsis crassicaudata. Classification (NCBI taxonomy): domain Eukaryota; kingdom Metazoa; phylum Chordata; class Mammalia; order Dasyuromorphia; family Dasyuridae; genus Sminthopsis; species Sminthopsis crassicaudata. Next base: position 282,018,387 of record NC_133618.1, read on the forward strand.
GTATGGGTTTTTTCAGTACTAAAGAAATGACAGCAGCAATATATACACTTTTAAAAAACCTGAAATGATAAAATTGGGAGCTAAATTGACTTTATTTTTTTTTTGGAGGGGGAGAATTCTATAAGAAATGTGAATATTTGAATATTTGAATAAATAACTCATGTTCAAGAAATACCTGCACACGGAATTTCAAGAGCAGTTGTTAAATTAAAGGTTCTGTGGAAAGTTGAACATGCAAGTAACATTTTTCTTCATAATAATTACTGTCTTTTCTGTTGGAGATTATTCCAAATCTGCCAGACAAGAGAATAATGAAATTTTGCAGAGGAAAGATTTTAGAAAATAACTTTAACTCTAATTTGACAGATGAGAAAAACTAGTTCCCAGTCATGATCATTGTTGATGGCCAAGTTGGATCTCAGGTTTCCTGACTTCTAGATTTATACTCACTAAATGTTTTATTTATAAAATAATTCTCTGTTTCTGTTCATCAGTCTCTCCATAATTGCTGGGCTGTCAAGAACTTCTACAAATATGACTCATCACTGTAATTTAGAGTTTTATCTAGATTACTTGAAGTTAGGTCACTTCCCCATGACCAAAAAGCTAATATCTATCAGAGGCAAGGGACTGAATCTAGGTCTAGACTTCATGGCTGGTCTTGTGGGCACCCGAAACTGCCTCTCTATATGTGTCTTCTATATCTGCATCCACATGAATCTCCTATTGTCTTTTATTATTTTGTCATTTCTGACACTGTGAGTCTACTGATCATAGCATACCCTGGCAAAGGTATTGGGGTGGTTTGCCATTTTTCTATTCAGTACATATTCAATATTTAATATTTCAAAATAATGCAAATAGACCAGTTTGTGGCTAATTTTTCTAATATAAGACCAGAAATTGGACTGCAAGGGGCAACTGGTATCATCTTTTGGACTGGATTTTAAACTAACACATAGGTATCTTAGAAAACACAATGTTCTGTGTAGAGTGGGAGGAAGGATCATAAAACATAAAGTCCTAAAAGATATGATTATCTTTCAACATGTTTTCCATTTTCTTCCCACTATAAGCCACCTGATGATAAAAATGACAGAAAAAAAGTTACTTCTTGTCTTGACTGTCTTCCTGACTCCCAACTATGTCATTTTAACGAACAGAGGCACATAACCTATTTTTACTTTTCTTTTCTGCATCAGTTCCAATTCCTTTTTATATACTTGCTTTTTGCTTGGTGTCAGATTCCCTCTAAATGATAGATTGTAATCTCAGCCACAGGAGAAATGAAACTCAAAATGGATGGGTGTGATTTTTTAGAGATGTGGGTTCCAGGCAGATGGCACCTATGAAGAATTGAATCTCCTTTTGAACCTTGTTATTAGTTTCATTTTACATCTTCCCTTGCTACACATCTAAATTCTTTAAGAGGAGTTGCTCTATCTCATTTTGAATAGCTATAACATTTCTTTCCTTATGTAAATATTAAATAAATCTTCCTTATGAAATCCCAAGGCTTTGTAAGCCTTCATATCTAAGGCCATGTGTGTTAGGAAAAACAATACAGTGCATTGGAAAGAACATAGGACTTGGAACCTCATAATCTGAATTTTGTACTGGGCATTGACATAGCCAATAAGTTGAAGACAAATCATATAATCCTGCTTACTCTGAGTTTTCTCATATATAAAAATGAGGTGAAGCAGAATATTATTACTTACCTCACAGATGATTGTAAGGGAGCACTTTGTAATCTACTAAGACTTATATAGAGAAATGTGAGCTATAAGTCATGGAAATAAAATCTCAGTCCAAATTGGTGATTTTAGAGTCTGGAAGAATTAAGCCTTTTCAAATACATATATATCCACATGTATATGCAATATATATTATATATCATCTCTTTTAATTAAATATTAAGCTCCTTAAAGGTAGAGACTATGTAAGTATGCACTGAAAATAACTAATTTTATATAATCAGACTGGGAGGGGAAAATGTGGCTTGTTAGTTGTATCAATAAAATTGTGAAACAATTCTCCACTTACAAAAAATGTTTGAAACATCAATTTATAGCAAATAGTTCTGCTTTGGGCTATTGTTTTGCAGTTATTTGAGTAGGGAACCTAAGGCACAGCTGGTAGCAAATGGATAGAACACTGACCTTACACACTTAGGAGGTTTAAGTAACAAGTAATTTAACTTCTGTCTGCCTCAGTTTCCAGTATTTTAAAATGGGAATAATAATAGCATCTATTTGGTCCTCTTCAAGAATGAAGGATAACAGCCAACCACAGGGTTGTTGAGAAGATCAAGTGAGATAATATTTAATAGCATAGTATCTGGAACACAGTAGGTATTATATAAATGCTTATTCCTTTTCCCTTTCCTAGGAGGGAAACTAAGGAAAGGTTTAAGCAAGATTGACTGTACAGATTTTCTCCTTTCCCTGAGTCAGAATATTCTAGTGTGGCTTCAATAGTTTGTTTAAAGTCAGGTTTCAGACCTTAGAAAGATGTTAGTCTTATGGCCATAGTCTTATCTATTCTTACTCCATTATACATATTGCTGATTCTTGGTTGTAAATAAATGATATTTACCATAGAAGAGCAAAGTTCATTTCTTCACTGTGCTTTATGCACATTTTTAGCAGAAATAAGAGTGGTATTTTGTTAAAAGGTTTGTCTAAATTTATTGACATGGTCATGCAATATATTTTCATTATTTTTATTAAGAGTCTATTATGTTTATGCTTTATTAATATGAACCCAACTCTAAAAAGTAGTAATCCAACCTGAATGTAGCATATAATATTTTAAAATGTTGCGTTAGCCTTTTTCTAAGATTTGTTAGATATTTTTGTTCACTATTATTTAGGGATATTCGTCTGTAGTTTTCTTTGTCTGCTTTACCTCCCCCTCATTTAGAACCAAAATCATATTTATATCATGGAAGAAACTTAGTGGTATCCATTCTTTTCACATTTTAAAATTTTATGTAATAATGGAATGTTTGAAGTAATTCACTGGGAAATCCATTTACTTCAGAATGTTGTCTTTAGGAACTTAGCTATACCTCATTTAATTTTCCTGAGGTAAATTATTTACTTCTGTATCTCCTATCAATCTGGATATTTTGTATTTGAGTATCCTCAAACATTTAATTTAATTTTGTTAACACATACGGGGACAAAATAGTTTTTAATAATTCATTTTATTGCTTCTTTATTTGTTGTGAATTCTTTTTTATTTCTGATTTCATTTTAAAAAGCTGACAAGTCTTTTTATTTTAATCACATTGAGCAAGGTTTTGTTTATTTTATTAGTTTCCCCCTATGAAATAGCTTTTGGTTTTATTTTATTTTATTTTTTAAAATTATAACTTTTTATTGACAGAACATATGCATGGGTAATTTTTTTTTACAATATTATCCCTTGCATCACTTCTGTTCCAATTTTTCCCTTCCCTCTCTCTACCCCCTCCCCTAGATGGCAGGCAGTCTTATTATATATGTTAAATATGTTATAGTATATCCTAGATAGAATATATGTGTGCAGAACTATACAGTTCTCTTGTTGCACAAGAAGAATTGGATCCAGAAGATAAAAATAACCTGGGAAGAAAAACAAAAATGCGAACAGTTTACACATATTTCCTTCTCTGGGTGTAGCTGATTCTGTCTATCATTGATCAATTGGAATTGAATTAAAATTTCTCTTTGTCGAAGATATCCATTTCCATCAGAATACATCCTCATTCAGTATTGTTGTTGAAGTGTATAATGAGCTTCTGGTTCTACTCATTTCACTCAGCATCAGTTCATGTAAGTCTCTCCAAGCCTCTCTGTATTCATTCTACTGGTCATTTCTTACAGAGCAATAATATTCCATAACATTCAAATACCACAATTTACCCAACCACTCTCCAATTGAGGAACATCCATTAATTTTTCAGTTTCTAATAGGTCTTAGTTTTTTTTTTTTTTTTTTAATCTCTTTAATTTTTCAGAATTTCTATTTGGATGTTTTGTTGTACTTTTAAATTTTTTATTTAGTTTCATGCTTATTTTGTTTATTTTTTTTTGTTAATAAATGTCTTTATTGATAAATTTTCCCTTAATGACTGTTTTGATTTCATTTAAAAAACCTTGACATGTAAACTTTTGTTGTTATGTTTTTTTTCCCCCCCTTAGGCAACTGGTATTAAGTGACTTGTCCAAAGTCACAGGGCTAGGAAGTGTTAAGTGTTTGAGGCCAGATTTGAACTTAGGTCCTCCTGATTTCAGGGCTGATACTCTATCCACTGTGCCATCTAGTTGCCCCCTGTTGGCATGTTCTTTAAGATAAGTATCTATGGTTCCTCCAGTTGCTTAGATTTACTTACTCTCCATTTAATTTTCATTTCATGCATTTAAAGGTTCCTTCTTGGTTATAATTTTTTATTATGTTCCCAGTAAAGGGTATATTTTATATTTATGAGTCACTATATTTATTTATTATATTATAATGCCATTATATATGATTAATTTTTGAGAAAGGTTTGCTGATCAATTGGTATTATATGTGTGTCCCTTTTAATCTATATTCACTAATCACCAAACATCTATCACATATAACTTTACTAAAAGTCTATTCGAGTCCTAAATTTATTTCTTACTATTTTTTTTATTACATTTGTCTAGATCTGAAAGTGTTGCATTGAGGACCCCAATTATTATAGTTTTTTCCTTCGATTTCTCACTATAATTTAACTTTTCTTTAACATACTTAGATGCAACATCATTGGATGCATATAAAAATGCAATAATGCATAGTGCATACATCATTTTATTCTTTATAGTGCCTTTAAATCAAATGTATTTTTTTTTCTTTCAATCCTGTTTTCCATTTTCGTTATCTAATAGGATTATGTTTACTATGCCTATTTTTGTGAGCGCATCTGAAACACAATAAATTATTCTGTATCCTCTTATTTTAATTAAAGGGAAACTGTTTCTTATAAACACATGCTGTTGTATTATGATTTTTAATCTTTTTTACAGCTTTCATTTTATAGATAAGAATTCTTCCCATTCATATTCATGGTTAGAATCATTCATTTTGTGGTCGCATCAAGTTATTTTGTCAATCAATAAGTATTAACTGAATGTTTATTATGTGCCAGATAGTCTGGTAATTACCAGAATTGGGAATAAAAAGAAAAACAAAAGAAGCTTTTACCATTATATTTTCATCCTCGTCTCTACCTACCCCTTTAAACTCCTTACAATTTGGAAGGAAAAGGCAATGGAAGAAAATGAAAGTGACTACCAATACTAATTACAATTGAAACAATCTTCATTTTTTATGCTCCTTCAGTCTTTTCCTCATAGAGAACTTGATCATAGATTTGTACTCTCTTATTTTTTATTATTTACCTTCCAAAGTTAAAATTTATGACTATTCCTTCCTGATAAATCCTTTTATTCCCTATATCCTGTTTTTTTTTTCTCTGTATTTTTATGCCAAAGTCTGTTTATGTAGTATTCAGCATATCTTTCCCATCATTGGACAAGATTGAGGTTTATGTGATAACTCCATATATTTTCCTCTTCGTATGTATATGCTTATTCTCATTAACCACAATTTTAGGAAATTTGCAGTTCTAGTCTCTTCTCTTCTTTGGCACATTCCTTTTTATTTCCTCCCAGCAAAAGTAAACAAAACTACCATCAACCATCATTCCCTTAGCTTAGCAGAGTGTCTTGATACAAAGTAGGATCTACTAAATGTTTGATTGAATTTAGTTAACTTTTATTCTGGAAAATTTCAGCATACTGAAAATATTTGTTTGCTTGTTTTTCTCTCACTATTAGAATATATATGCACTTTATCATATTGTAGCTCTTTCCAAAAGCAATTACCCTTCAAGGTTTCTCTTGACTTTTGTTTTTCATTTTAAAGTTCCTACTTAATTCTTTTTTTTTCCATCAGAATACTTGAAAGTCTTTTGTTTCACTAAGAGTTATTTTCTCCCTGTGAAGGATTAGCTCAGTTTTGTAGACTAAGTTATTCTTTGCTGTAATATTTTTTCTTTCATCCATAGTAGCAGTTGCCAAGGCTTGTGTGATACAGACTGTAATTCCTTTGTGTTCCAATGGGTTTTTCTCCCTTTTTATTCCAGTGCTTATTCTTTGATCTATTTTTTCTCATAGTGTTAGTGTGTTATTGACTGTTTCAAGGAGTTCTTTATTGATGAAATTTTTTTTAATCTTTTTTTTTTTCTAAATCACTTAACTCACTCTCCTTTCCAATTCATGTTTTTTCGCATTTCAGTTCTTCTAGATATTTTTGTAATCCTTGTGACCAAGGCATTCTCTACCCCCAGCTTCACTCTCATTCCTTTTGAGGTTCTCTGCTTGTAATTGATAGGAAGTTACTTTCTTCTTCTGGCTATACCTCTTGGCCATCTCTTGATTTGTAACATTTCTTTATAATATTTGGTGTCTTCTTTTTACTCATATCTCCAGATTCAGTTCTTGATTTGGAACTTTGTGTCAGGGCTGATGGTTTGGTCAAGACAAGTTTACTCTTTAGTTTCTTAGGCTCCTGCCACTACCTTAGGCTTTTTTGGTGTATCAATATTCAAGAGTACTTGGTCATTTGTATTTAAGGCTCTTTAGAGCACCTCTTGTCAGATTGCTTCATATATGTAGATGCCTTTGCATGTCTCACTAAGAATGCTGCCAGCTTCTAGTCATTCTTCTGTAGTCAGGGCACTCTATGTTTCAGAAGCCCTCTCCTGGCTTCTTATCTTATGACTGAGAAGTAAACAGGCTTCATGCACTTTTGGAACATCTCAGATCCAAATTTCTAACTTGTTTATCAGTGTTTGAATTCTGCTTAGTAGAAGGGGCTGGCTTCTGGTTGTCTTTTTCTGCAATACTGGGCTGGATGAGGAAGATTAAACATTTTTCTTTTTGTATTTCTTGATCATTATTTGATTTGAGGACAGACTCAGACCAATTGTCAAGCTATACTGGTAGAATGAATTTCCATTTTAGTAGTTTCCAACATTGATTAAATAGTTCTAGACTATAACATGAATAAGTCAGATTTATATACTGCTTTATAGTGACATAATTATTTATTTTCATTTATGTAATTTGATCTTCAGAATATCTCCATGAGCTAAGTATCACAAGTCTTCAATTTTGTAAGTGAAGGAACATGATTAAAATACTGCAGAACCAGGCTTGGAATCATATCTTCTAATCTAAAATGTCACTATATTCCCTTTTAATCAAAACTACAAACATTTTATTAAATAGGAATTTATATACCTCAAATTTGACCATGAATCCTCCAAAATTTGTTGCCAAATTTCTAAAATTTATTGAGTGATAAAATTATTTAGAGTGATTTTAAAAATCAACCAGTTTAAACTAGAGGTATATGGAAAGATTGTGTGTGGTGTGTGTGTGTGTGTGTGTGTGTGTGTGTGTGTGTGTGTTTGTGTGTGTGTGCGTGTGTGTTTGTGTGTGTGTGTGTGTGTGTGTGTGAAGGACGTGTATGCTTTCAATAACACTTAAAATTAGCTTAATTCAGAATTATTTATATTTTTGCAACTCTGTTCCTTTATTTAATTCTTATCTAAAAATTGGCGATTCAAAATGAAAATATAACACTCAGTCCTAGAGGAATCAATTATAATTTTTAAAAATTAGAGAAAACCTTATATATAGATAGATATAAATATCTAGGAAGTTACACATGTATAAACACATGCCTCCCCCACATAAATGAAACAATCTTATTTTCCTTTTATATATAAAGAAATGGCTGTACATATTAATCTTGTCTTCCTTACTCAGATAAAACTTTTATTTGTTTCAGTGAGAATTTCATCTGACTATTCTGGTTGCTACCTCTTTTCATTTTTTTTTTTTATTTACTATCTTCTATATTTCTCTCAGAAGAATATATAAAATTGCACTTTTTGTCTAACTGTGGTCTGAATGGTTCAAAAATCTCTGTAGCCCCTTTGATGACAGTATGGAGTCTTTCCTATAGATTATGACTTTGCCCATCTCTTACTGTTTGAGGATCTGTTTCTTAGCCTCTCAGTGGGGCATACTAAGTCTCACCATCACTGATTGCTATAGGTCAACATGCTTTGTCTACTGCTGTTCCCCCTCATCCCCACCCCTCTGCTCCAACCCCAACTAGTAAGGGCAATGTTGCATTTCTCCAAATTGTGCTTCAGTATCTCCTAGAAATATATTTTTTGTCCCTGCATCTCACACACAATTGCACTCAACACATAGATGTCATTTGGGTTCACTCAGCACATACTGTTTCACTGTAGCTGAGCTGTTTTGCAGATGACTTTGATGCTTACAGATGGACTATTATCTTAGAAATCACATTGTTACAGACTTTGTCCCTTCCTTAGTTTTTGTTGAATAACATTTAAGAAGAAAAAATTAAGAAAAATTTAAAGGTTAAGGAAGAATACAAATAGGTTTAAGATTCACAATCATTTAGTCTCTGTACTAACATATATCGTCTGTCTGCTAAAGCAAGCAGTTTGTTAAGAGCCACATTAGTGTTTTTCCTGGGTCTAATGAGCTTTTCTTTTAGTTTGTATGTAGAAGGAAAAATTGAGAATATGACTCATTTAACTGGGGACATTGGGAAGACAGAGAGGATCTGGAGAAGGCTAAATAGAATGGTAACTAACCTTGGGGTAATATCTTAGTCTTCTTTGAGTATCTGAAGAGTTATCTCTATGTTGAAGAGAGATTAGATTCCTACATCTCATTCCTAGAGAGCAGAACTAAGAGCAAGGCTAGAAGACTTCAAGAGATGAAATTAGAGCAGAAAAGCATTATACAAAGAATTCAGGGAATCAAGTTGAGAAAATCTGGGTTCAAATCATACCACTAACATATTCAAGTTATACGTTCCTAACCAAGCCATATCTTCTCTGTCTTTCAAGTAGTAAATCTGAGAGAATTTGTTTCCTAAATTTTAGGTGGCAATCACATTTGTGAAGAGAACTCCTAGTATAGAAATCATTCATTCTCCTCAAAAGGAAAAACTTTATAACAACTAGATCTACTTAAAAGTGAAATGAACATGTAGGGACAAGTATTAATGAAGAGAACTAGAAATGAAGTATAATACCCACATCCTGAATAGGAGATTATGCACCAAAGTACAGAATGAGACTACATTTCTGTATTTACTCAGTGAATTATGACTATATCTTCTTTACTAGATCTTAATCTTGCTTATACTCATTAATCATGTATGTCTGAGACTTTGTCCTGAGCCATTTTCTCCTTCTATGATGTTTTTCTCATCAGTTCCCATAGACTCAACTGTCTATTGAGGAGTCAATTAAAATTATCTATATGCTGATGATTCTCAGATATACTTACCTAAAACTAACTTCTCTGATCTTTCTTGTATCATTAACTGCCTATTGTTCAGTCATTTTAGTCATGTCTCACTTCATGACCCAATTTGGCAAAGATACTAGGGTGGTTTGCCATCCCCCCCCTTCAGTTTATTTTACAGATGAAGAAACCAAGGCAAACAATATTAAGTGACATGATCAAGATCACACAGTTAGTAAATATCTGAGGCTGAATCTGAATGTAGGTTTCCCTCACTCCAAACCCAGTGTTTTTTCCACTGAACCACCACACTTCATTAAATTCCTATTATACATCTTTACTTGAATATCCCAAGGATGTTATAAACTCCACATGTCCAAAACTGAATCCAATATCTTTGCCTCCAATTTCTCTCTTCTTCCTGATTTTCTTATTACTGTCCATAACACCTAGACCCTTCCAGTCACCCAGGCTTGCAAATACATATCATTCTCAAATTCTCATTTTCACAAAGTCTAGGGGAGCTGATGAGATCACCAAATTTCACCTCCTGCAACCCATCTTTCCTTATTGAATCAGTTGTTAAATGCTATCATTTCTATCTTCACCTCTCTTACCTATGTCCATCTTGGTGCAAACTCTTATTATTTAGTGTCTGTATTACTAGAACAGCTTTCTGGTTGGTGTCCCTGCCTTAAGCATCTCCAGACTCTAGTTCGCTTTCCAAATGATTTTGAAATACAGATTTAACCAAGTCACTCCCCATCTCTTATTTGATAAACTCCAGTGGCTCCCTATCACCTCTAGGATCAAATACAAAATCCTCTGCTTGACATTTAAAGTTCTCCAAAAACTTTTCCAAAATTTCCAAAACATTTCTATTTTTCCTGGCTTGCTATATCTTAATGTTCTGCCTCTACTCTGTGATTCAATGGTACTAGACTTTTAGGAATTCCTAGCACAAAATTGTCCATTTCCCAAATCTGAGCATATTTATTGGTTGTCTCCATGCCTGGAGATTCCCTTTTATTTTTTTCCAATTATATGTAATCACAAACAAAAAAAGGAAAAAAAAATAAACAACAACAACAAAATAAAATAGTATACTTAGATCTGCATTCTCCCTATTCCTCTTAATGCTAGTGTCTTCCTTCTGTTTATCTCTGACTAAACCTGTATATGTTATATTTGGACATAGTTGTTTGTACATTGTCTAAGACCAAAAAGTCTGTGAGTTCTTTCAGAGTAGGAACTGTTTCAGACTTTTCTTTGTATTCCAACAACTTGGTACAGTGTCTAGTACATGGAGAATAAATACAGGCATGTATGTTGACTTAACTTATTCAATTAAGAGTAGGAGATGGAGGAGCAAGCGGTAAGGAGAAAAAAATAAATGTTTATTAATAAAACAAAATTAAACTTTAAAAGGAAATAACTAATGACTTGAATCATATGCTTTGAATAATCACAAATTATTTTTGTGTAACATATATTTATCATTATGTGCAACACTTTCACTTTTGTTTCAGATTTATTTAGAAGTTGTGTAATCTAATGGGTGGAGTGTTGGATCTGGAGTTAGAAAGACTTGGACTTAAATCTCATCTTAGATAATTACTGGCAATGTGATCCTAAGCAAATTGTTGAGTCTCAATGACTTTCAGTTTCCTTATTTTTAAAATGCTGTGAATAAGACCATCTATCTCACAGAATTGTTCTGAAGAATCAAATTAATTTTTCCTGTGTAAAGCACTTTGTAAATTTTAAAGTATTATATAAATGTAAAGTTAACAAAAATAATAACTAATTTAGTTGAAAGGAGAAATCAGGCTGCATCAAGTAAAAATGGAAATGAATCAACAAGGATACTACTATCATTGATTACTTTTCACCTTAATCTAAATAGGCCTAGGGAAAATGTGAAAATTTCTTTTTTATAAACTACAAATGTAATCATAAAAATAATAACACCCCCAAAATTATGTGATTATATTATTAAGTACAGAAAAATCTTTTGACAAAAAGCAGCATCTATTTCCATTAAAAACAGTAAAAAAACATACAATAAATGAAAAAATTTTCTAAAATAACAAGTAATATATATCTAAAATCAAAAGTTAGCATTATACATAAAGGGAGGGAGAATAGTGACAAATTAGAATAGTTTCCAATAAAAATAAGGATGAATTAAGAATGTCAATTGTAATTAGTTCTATTTGATATAGTATCAGAAATGCTGGAGGTAGCAATAAGAAAAGAAAGAAAAAGTGGAGGGAATAAACAGAGATAAGGAAGAAATAAAATTATCATGCTAATGAGAACCATCTTTACCCAGAGAGAGTACTATAGGAACTGAGGGTGAACAACATGGCATTTCACTTTTTTGTTATGGTTTGCTTGAATTTTATTTTTTTCTCATTTTTTTGTTCTGATTTTTCTTGTGCAGTAAGATAATTGTATAAATATATATGCCTATTTTGATTTTAACATATTTTATCATGTTTAACATATATTGGATTATATGCCATCTAGGGGATGGGGTAGGGGAAAAAGGGTGAAAATTGGAACGCAAGGTTTTTCAAGGGTCAATGTTAAAAAATTATTCTTGCATGTGTTCTGAAATAAAAAAAAACAATAAAAACACAAATAATCCATATTTTTATATAATACCAATTAAACACAGAAGGTAGAAAGAGAGATATTATATTTAAAATAACTATAGAATGAATTAAATATTTGGGTGTCTACCTACCAAGATATACATAAGATATATAAACACAAGAGTTTTTTTATAAAAGTTTTTTTTTTTAAACTTTTTATAAAAGTTTTTTTAAGAGAGACCTAAATAATTGGGAAAAATTTGTAATTCTGGCAGAACTCATTAATATAATAAAATGACAATGCTACCTAAATTAAATTACTTATTTAATGACATATTAATCAAATTACCAAAATATTTTTATAGAGTAAAAAATATAATAGAATCCATATGGCAGCTAAAAAGTTTAAGTATTTCAAGAGAAATAATAAGTAAGTTGGAACAAAATGGGCTTAAGAGGGGCCAGATCTCAAAGTATACTCCAAAATTGTAATTTAAAAAAAAAATAACTATTTTCGTTAAAAATTGGAGATTGATCATGGAACTGATTAAATTCCAGTTGGAAAAATTGGACAGCAGCATGAAACAAATTAGATTTAGACTAATACTTCACAACCTCATGCCATGATAAATTGCAAATGGATAGTGACTTACATATAAAAGGTCATATCATAAACAAATTAGAGAAACATGAAAAATTACCTATCATATATGTTGAAACAACAAAAGTTTTTGATCCCCCAAAAAGCAATAAAAAGGATCACCAAACATGAAATGAATAATTTTGATTAAATACAATGTTAAAAGGTTTTGTAAAACTATCCAATAAAGCAAAGATTAAAAGAGAATCAATTAATTGGGATTTAATTGTATCATTTTTTTATGAAACAGGTCTAATTTACAAAAGACATAAGGAATTGATTAAATATATAAGAATAAAAGCCATTCTCCAATTGGTATTGTAAGGATATGAATAGATACTTTTCAACTGAAGAAACCTAGTTTGCTTGACTATGCATGTTGGGGCAGGTAGATATCTAATAGATAAAGTCCTGGGTTTAGAATTAGGAAGCTCTAAGTCCAAATTCATCCCCAGACCTTAATTCTGTTACTCTCAGGGTCCTCATCTATATAATGGAGAAAATAACTGTACTTACCTCCTAGGGCTATTGTTAGGATCAAATGAGGTAATATCACAGTGTCTAACACATGCATGTTTAAGCAAACTGCCTTTTATTAATTTTTAAATGACTTGTATCTCCTGTTCTTTTAGCAAGAAATTTGTACTAACAAATCACAGGATAAATCAGCCTTGCCCCTAATGTAAACTCTTTCCAAGCACACCAGGGATAAATTGTTATAAAACAATGATATAGTTAAGTCACATTTCATTTGACATCTTCAAACAATGGCTTGTTGACAGCTTGTTCAATGCAATGTAAAGTGTATTCTTGCTAGAGGAAGAAATAAGAACATGACATGGACTTGTCCTTCAGCATGGCCCTGGACAAATAGGCAGATGTCAATCCTATTGTTGCCTAAGCAAGCAGATAGCTGCCAGCACAAAACTATTATGATTCAGCATAGCCCTAGACAAAAAAGTAGCCTCCTGAGTCAAATTATCACATGCTTTAGTGTATCCCCAGGGGAAAAAGAAATATCCCCACTGGCCATAGCATATAGTAGATACTACCAGCAGGAGCCCACAACTCAATACAAGGTAAATTGTGAGACTCCTACAGTCTCCAGTAGTTGTCAGCCAACCCCCAGCAAGCCACCTCAGTGAAATACCAGTCACAAGGGTCCCAGTTGGCCTAAGGGCATCATCAGTGCAGTACCAGGTAAACAGCCAGAGACTGCAGCCTCTGGCACAAGAAGTCTGATTCAGTATTGATTCTACCCTGGGATCAGAGATCATATTTAAAAGAAAAGGAAAAGGCCACAAAATGAACAAAACAACAACAAAAAAGAATCTGAACATAGAAAGCTATTATCACAACAGGGAAGACCAAAGCACCAACTCAGAAGAGAACAACAATGTTAAAATCTAAGGGCAAAATCCCAGAGAAAAATCAAAAGTAGTCTCAAGCCTAGAAAGAATTCATGAAAGAGCTCAAAAAGAATTGTAAATGTCATATAAGAAAGGTCAGAGAAAAATTGGGAAAATAAATGAGAGTGATGCAAGAGGATTATGAAAAAAAAAACAACAGTTTAAAATACTGTTTAAAAAGTAGAATTAGCCAAAAGGAAAAATAGACACAAAATCCATTGAAGAAAAGAAATCTTTTAAGAGTACAATTAGCCAAATTGAAAAGAAAGTACAAAAGCTAATTGAAGAGAACACCTTAAAAGTTAGAATTGGGCAAGTGGAAGATCATGAATGATTTTACGAGACATCAAGAATCAATGAAAGAAATTTAAAAGAATGAAAATAAAATGGAAGAAAAATGTAAAATACCACATCGGAAAAAGAATTGGTCTAGGAAATAGATACAGGAAAGGTAATATCAGAATCATGGGAGTACTTGAAAGCCATAATAAAAAAAGAAGAGCAAGATAGCATCTTTTAGGAAACTAGCAAGGAAAACTATTCCTTAGATACCTAGAATCAGAAAGCAAAATAGGCATTGAAAGAATCCATTGATCACCTCAGGAAAGAGATCCCAAAGTAAAAATTCCAAAGAAGATTATTGCCAAATTTCACATTTGACCTTCAACATCAAGTCCTAAGATAAGTATAAACAGATAAAAAGGAAAAGAAAACAAAAGGGCTAAACTGTTTACATCTCTGTATGGGAAAATGATATTTTTAATTTTTAAAAACTGTATCACCAATAGTAGAGCTAGGAGGAAAATATATCGACAGAAGCTAGTGATATAAAATAAATCTGCAAGAAGGACAAAAATAAAATTAAAGGATTAGAAAGAGGAGTAAATGAGGTACGGAAGGAAGGGAGAAGCAGAATGATATAAATTATTTCACAGTGGAGGGGAATATGTGAGAATAGGTGTGATGAACATCATTTAAACCTTACTCTCATCAATGTTAGCTCAAAGAGGGAATGATATATACAATCAGTTGATATACAAATCTAAGGACAGGAAAATAAGAGGGGAGGAGATAAAACAAAAGGAATGGGGAAATTGGCAGAAGGGAAAGCAGACAAGGGAAAATGGTAAATAGAAGCAAAACACTGGTAAGGACGGGAAGAGTGAAAGGAGAGAAAAGAGAAACATGAGGAAGAATATGATGGAGAGAAAAAACATAGGTGGTAATCATAACTGAATGGGAAGAATGAATTCTCCTATAAATTAGAAGTAGATAGCAATGTAGATAAAAACTTAGAATCATACAATATGTTGTTTACAAGAAACTCTTGAAGCAGACACACATGGAGTAAAGATAAGATGATGGAGCAGAATCTATTATGCTTCACCTGGAGTAAAAAAAAAAAATAGGGGTAACAATCCTGATCTCAGACAAAATAAAAGTAAAAGCAGACCTAATGAAAAGAGATAAGGCAGGAAGGTATACCTTGCTTTAAAAAAATATAGCCCTAATTCAAAGAGATAAAAAAGAAAACTATATTTTATAACATCAATACTAAACATGTATATTCCAAGTGTTACAGCATCCAAAGTGGAAAAAGAATGTATACATTAATTGGTAATACAACTAAAACAACAACAACCAAAAAAAAAAAAAAAAAAAAAAAAAAAAAAAAAAACATGACAAAGAATGCATTAAAAAACCCTAATTGAGCACCAAACTGGAAATCGTGAAAATAAAAGATGGGATAAATAAGATTGAAAGTAAAAACAAAACAAAACAACCTATTGAGCTAATAAATATATCTCAGAGCTGATTTTATGAAAAAGAAGTAAGATAAGATTTATCTATCAGTAAGATAAAAAAGCCATTGGTTAATTTGATTTAAAAAAAGAAAGAAGAAAACCAAATGTTCAATATTAAAAATAAAAAAGCATAAAATAACCACCAATGAATAAGAAATTAAAATAATCATCAGGAAATATTTTACCCAATTATATGCCAATAAATCTGTCAATTTAAGTGAAAGTGATGAATATTTACAAAAATATCAGCTATTTAGATTAACAGATCAGGAAATAGAAAGCCAAAATAATCAAATTTTAGAAAAAAAAAATCAAATAAATTATTAATGAACTCCCTAGGGAAAAAATCCTTAGGCCCAGATGGGTTAACAAGTATATTCTACCAAACATTTTAAGAACAATTAATTCCAATGCTATACAAACTATTTAGAAAAATAGACAAAGGAGTCCTACCAAACTCATTTTATCATGTTATCTCAACTAGTAAAGCTAAAATAGAAAATTATAGACCAATTTTCCTAAGGAATATTGATGCAAGAATTTTGAACAAAATAGTATCAAGACATAAGCAACATATGATCAGGTGGGATTTATATCAGGAATGCAGAGTTGGTACAATATCAGGAAAACTATCAGCATAATCACCATATCATTAAAAAAAACAAGAGAAAGCATCTCATTATCCCAATAGATGCTGAAAAGCTCCACTGCTACTAAAAACACTTGAGAACATAGGAATAAAGGGAACACTTAAAATGATAAGCAATATATATCTAAATCATCAGTAATCACTGTCTGTAGTAAGGATAAGCTAGAATCCCAATAAGATCAATAAAATACTATAATATAAGCCATAGTAACAAGAGAAGAAATCAAAGGAATTAGAAAAAGTAATAAGGAAAAAAAGCTATCACTATTTGCAGATGATATAATAGTATACTTAAAGAACCTTAGAAAATAAATTTAAAAATTACTTTAACAAATTTTACAAAGTGGCAGATGTTATGGGCCAGAACTCTGAAACAAGGATTGTTACAAGGTTTAGTTAAGTCAGTGGAATTGATAAATACAATGGTTATCTAGTTTAGCATGGTGCTTAACAGTTTCTCTAATTCAGTGCATGTACTTAGTAATTAATATAGTTCTACAAGATTCACACCTATGATAATATAAATATAAGAGAGTATATAAGTTGGGAGCTTCAGCCAGATTCTGAGAAGACAGAGGACTGGAGGCAGGAGTTCAAGCTCTCTGAGCCAAGGAGAGAGAGATTCATTTCCATCTTCATCAGCCTTGTGAAGGCTGGCCTGTCCTCCTGCATTTTCTCTACTGAGTCCCCTCTGAAGGCCATGAGAAAGTTAGCTGAGCACTAGGCGAAGGAGACAATAAAGACTTTTGGACTTTAACACTTGGCTATTCTTGTGGTGATTAAAGAAAAGAAGGCTGCCCCAAAGACCTCCAGAAAACCACTAAGAACACTACAGGCAGGATATAAGATAAACTCACATAAATCATCAGCATTTCTTTATATGACCAACAAAGCCCATTTAAAGAAATTTTATTATTTTTATTTTATTTTATTTTTTCATTTAAAGTAATTTTAAACAGAATTAAATACTTTGAAGCCTGTCTGCCAAGACAAACCTAGGAACTATATAAGCACAATCACGAAACATTTTTTTTCACACAAATAAAGTGTGAATAAATAAATAAATACCTGGAAAATATCACTTGCTCATGTATAGGCCACACCAATATAATAAAAATCACAATTATGCCTAAAATAACTCACTTATTCAGTGCCACAGCAATCAAACTACCAAAAATTATTTGACACATCCAGAAAAAATAATAAAAAAATTCATCTGGAGAAACCAAAAGTCAAGAATATCAAGGGAATTAAGGAAAAATATACCAAGAAAGGCTGTCTAATAATACCAAATATTAAGCTACATTATAACATAACCATTAAAACTATCTGGTATGGATAAGAAATAGAATGATATATGTGTGGAATAAATAGATTTGGTACACAAGACACAAGAGTCAATGACCATATAACCTAGTGTTTGATAAACCCAAAGATCACAACTTTTACATTAGGAATACACTATTTGTCAAAAATTTCTAGAAAAACTGGAAAACAATAGGGCACAAACTAGGTATAGACCAACATCTCACAATATGTACTAACAGAAGATCAAAATAACTATATGATTTAGTCATAAAGTGTAAGACTATAAACAATTTGGAAGAGCAAGGAATAGTCTACCTGTAAGATTGATGGAGAAAGGAAGAATTCATTCCCAGCAAGAGACAAAGTATTACAAAATACAAAATAGGTAATTTTGATTATATTAAATTAAGACATTTTGTACAAACAGAACCAATGCAAACAAGATTAGAAGGAAAGCAGAAAGGTGGGAAACAATCTTTATAGCAAATATTTCTGATAAATGCCTCATTTCTCAAAAATATAGATAACTTAGTTAAATTTATAAGAATATAAGCTATTCCCTAATCAATAATTGTACATTAATTATTTTCTTACTACATATTAAACCTTATGCAAAATGCCAAAAAATACAGAAAAAGGCAAAAATAATTGATTCCTATCCTCAAGGAGTATACATTCCAATAGAATGGTATGTAAATAACTATATACTAGAAATATACAAGTCAAATAGAAGGTGACTGCAGAGGAAAGCCACTAGCAATCGCAGTGTAATTTCCAATATCTCCATGCCTTCTGCTTCTGCACAATTCTTGACCATGTCTTTCTGTAAAGATTGCCTACAAGATTTTCCCAATATTCAGCATAGTTTTCTCAAGTTTTTCATATATTTTATGGATACCAGTGTGGCACATAGGTGGTCAACCTATTGTACTTCATTCTTGCTACATTAGGAGCTTCTCTCTCTTTCTAGCCATTTACAAACCAGGTTTCTTAAACTCACAAATCATTACTGGTAATATTCTATAACCTGATTACATAAAACATGCCTTTTGGTCATTCATTTGACATTTTAGTTTCCTGTGATTTGGCATATGGCATTACTAGGAGGATGTGGGTTTATAAAAAAAATAGCCTTTGTAGCAGTAATTAAAGTAAAAGAATGTATGTAAGAAATACTGTTGAAGTAGATGTAATGGGATATGAATATTAGCTAGATATGTAAATTGAAAAAGAAGAGGGTAACTTTGATGATAAAAAATAAAGAATGTATGGAAGCAGATTAAGAAATTAGAAACTCAAGTGTGTGAACGAGTGTGTGCACTCAAGTGGGACTGTGAGTACTTTTTTAGGACAAAGGGATGAGAAATTCTGGCATGATGTCAATGGTATGTGAGTTAATACAGTTAAGTGGGAGTGTACAGTTTGGGTATAAATCCACAGGCATTTTGAGGATATTTTTTCTGTCTTTGAGTTTGGAGCACCAGAAACTTAAGCCTTCCTCTCTCAGATATGTAATTGAACTTGTAGAAAAGAAGACTTGAGTTCAAATCCTGCCTTTCACTCTTACTATGTGACCTTGGACAAATCAATAACCCTCTTTTTGCCACAGCTTTATCATCTATAAAATGGGGATGATAAGAACATCTACTCTTCAAGGTTGTTGTGAAAATCAAATGAAATTAAATGTAGATGGATATATAGATAGCACATTACAAATCTTAAAATGCTATGTAAATAAATGCTAGCTATTATATAGGGAATTTTAGGGTAATTTAGCATCCAGAAAATTTACAGAAAATAGGTCCTTTCAATTTCACCCTAGACTACATTTAGTTGGTAAGTTTTTAATAGTTGGGTCTTAATATCAATCCTTATGGAGTGATTCTAGCATTGTGGTGATAAAGTTTTAAAAGATGTGAATGACTCTATTCTGAGCTCGCAGTAGTTTTAGAAGAAGAAAAGAGAGCATCCATAATGTTATAAGCAGACCCATCCCCTAAACTTAGAAAGTGAGTATGTAAGTAAGTGATAAATAAAGCTTTTAAAGGACTTGGAAGGTGTATAATCTTGCTGGAGAGACAATTTATAGAGAAAAGATTAACATTAATACTAGGTTTTTAAATGACAAGTCTAAAATGCCACAGGAGTGTGGAAAAGAGACTATCATTATAAGCATCAGCATCATCACATAAACAACAACAAATCAAACAAGAAGGATTTGTAACACTGGGAATATTCATAGAGGAGGTGGGAATTGAGTTGCTCCTTGAGATATGGTAGGATTCTTTTAAAAGAAAAGAAATAGGAAAGACATTTCAGATCTCTCTGAAAGGAAAAAAAAGAAAGAAATTGGCTTTTTTTGGTAGTACAGCAAACACCAGGTATCTTTCACCTATCAGATAATTAAATAATCCGCTATTTTTTTTTTCATTCAGTGTAATTTTCCCACCTCTATTTTTTTAAAAGTCAAAACCAGGGCAGGGACTGAGAAATTGCCTTTACTACCTGTCAAAGATCTTATTACATGGGCTTGAAATACAAGCTTCCTATCTAACTTGGAAAAAGAGAGGCAGGGAGAGGGAGAAAGAAAGGGAAAGTGAGAGAAAAAGAGAGGAGAGGGAATGAGAGAGATGAAGGGAGGGAAGGGAGGGAGGAATGGAGGGAGACAGAAAGAGAGAGAGAGAGAGAGAGAGAGAGAGAGAGAGACAGAAAGAGAGAGAGAGAGAGAGAGAGAGAGAGAGAGAGAGAGAGAGAGAGAGAGAGAGAGAGAAACAGATGCAGTTGAAACAGCAGATGCTGTTGAAAAAAATGGATGTTGGAGAGCTAATAAAAACTCAAGTACTTGTCATAGACGACACCTCCGATTTTCATCTAATTTCAGGGTTATCTCCCAGGACAGTGGAAAATCATGGGCACAAAAATTGTAGATTCTGCAATTTCAGAGCCTTTTGCAATTTTTCTTGTTTTCTCTCATAGTTAAACTTACCTTTTAAAAAAAAAAAGCATGTCTCTTCTTTTCTATTACAAAGGTAAAAATCTTTGAAAAGTTTCCAGAAGTGATTTATTGCCTCTCATAAATTTGTGGAATAAGCTATGGAACACTGACTTTCAACTTTCATAAATTTGTGGAATAAGCTATGGAACACTGACTTTTCAACTAAGAATAATAATAATTCATATTAATTGTTGTTACAACAAAAATTTCAACACAAATATGCCATGAAGTAGGTATTGCACAAAATATTATTATCCCCATTTTATAGATAAGAAAACTGAGTGTCAGAGAGGTTAAATAACAATGGTCAGGGCCACAAGTCTGGTAAGTAGTAGAGGTGAAATTTGAACCCAAGTCTCCTTATTCCAAATTATCTACTCCACTGTGCTTCTATATGGCTTTATAAGAACCATTTAATTATTGTTATTTCTGATAATTGCTTTTCTGAATTGTATTCATAAGCACTCAGCTAGAATCAAAGCACTTAAAAATTATTGCCATGCTCTCTCTTTTTTTCTAATGGGCATTTTGAGTGTTCATTAGCAAATGCTGTTGACCCCAATCATTTAAAGTCAGACTCTGGCAAGCTGTTTCTTCGTTCATAGAGGGAAATAATAATGGCCACATGCCACTACTTGGATAGGTCTGTGAAGTTATCACCCAAAGTCACTGACTAGAAATCATAAAACCATGAGTATTTCAACAAGACAGGATAGTTTCCTATTGCCTCTCTTTGAAGCAGGCTAAGCAGAGTTGGCTGAGAAACACATAAGTAATTCATTCTAATCATTAGAGCAGTGGGAACTAAGCTCATGTTACTCAAATGCAAAATTGGTATAAGTAATTTTTATCCAAGTGTTTTAAGGTTTGTTTTATTTTCTTTTCAAAATATGTACTGTAGGAGGACCAGCATGGTATCATGAAATCAGGAAGATCTGAGTTCAGGTCCTGTCTGTGACACTATGTGACCAGATTAAATCACTTAAATTTTCAGTATATTACACATTTCTCTTAGAGTCTTAGTCTCAGTCTATCTTATAGATGACTCATTGATGCATACCATTTATAGTTATACTGTAACTAGAAAAAATATTTTCTTCCAAATTGACATCAGTCATGCCCACATTTATCAATTCTATATCCTCCCAATTCTAGTAAGAATATTAATGCATTCAATATCCTCACCACCACATAGACATGGATTTTCACCAAAGAAAAAAAATCAAGTTTCAGGATTAAATTCTCATTTTCTGAGGTCTACCCTGAGTAACACCTGTATAATATTGGATAAATAATTTAATCTTTCTGGGTCTGAGGGTTTTTTTTTTCTGTAAAATGACATTCTTTGAATTCTAAATCTGGAATCCTTTAGTTCCATTTTTAAACCCTATTCCCATGTGGCAAGGTTTATTTACATAGTGTTGTCCATTTCTATAAATGATATAGTGCATGGATTAGAAAAGCTATGTGTAAACATTATTATAATAAATTACTTGATGAATCCACACTTACTAAAGTTATCTTATGTACTAAATACTAATGGGATTATAAAGATGATCATGAAGCAGTTCTTCCTTTCTAGCAGCTTACCTTCTCTTCCCATGAAAATATTGGAGATCTGTATTTACCCAGAATCACACAGCTAATATGTTTCTAAAGCTGCATTTGAACTCAGTTCTTCCTGACTCTTGGGTTAGTGCTCTGACCACTTTGCCACCTACTTGCTTCAGGAGATTGTTTTTTTTTCCCAATGAAAATTATGTGGCTTCAGTTTTTAATAGTTTTTTTTAATGTCCTTAAAGAATTGTAGTTATCATATTAAGTGGCCTTCTGTTTTAGTCCATATGATATTCCTATGATTTTAGTTCATCCATATAACTCCTCTGAGATCAAAAACAACCAATCACAGAGATTTGACAAACTTATTTAAAAGCCCCAGTGCATTAAAATACAGTTTTTTTGGTTTGTTTTTTGCCATTTTATTGGGAGTTCTCACTGACACTAGGGGATTTGAATGTACAAGCAATCATAATGATTAATACATTACTTAGATATTCAGAACAATTCCCAGGTTAGAAGGAAAAAATACAACACACAGAGGTGCTTTTTCATTTGACTCAGACAATATAAATGGTTCCTGATTTGCACTTATGATAAGAAAAAAGATTTCTGCCTCAAAGTAAAATGAATATCTTCATAAGTAATGGTATTAATGTAATGGATAAATGACAAAAAATGTTCATGACAAGTGAAGTGAAGATTGGTATTGAAAACCTGTGTTCAAGTCCTTCTGCTGACATTTAACTAGTTATGTGAACATGGGAAGTCATAACTTCACAATTTCAGTTTTTTCTGTAAAATGGGGCTAATAATACTTTTAGTATTTAGCTTTGAATTTAGTATTTAGGGTTGTTGTGAGAATCAAATAAGGCATTATATTAAAAGCACTCTGTAAACATTAAAGTGTTACATAAATATATTTTAATTTTACGATATGAAGTTATAGCTCATTTGGTTCAATTTATCTATCTATATACTAGGGACAAGAGATGCTAAGGAAATGTAATACTACTTCATGCTTCTTAAACCAAATTGAAATATAACTGAGAAATATTTAGCAAAATAAATAAAAAATGCTATAGAACATAGATAATTTTAACATGTGGTTTTCTAAATAAATATGTGATCTATGGTGATCCTTATATATGGTTTAGTGGTCCCATTTCTATTTGAGTTTCACATCCCTTTTAAAGACTATGCCCAGATCTATAATTCCGAATGAGGACTCCATATGCTTTAATAACTACAGATGGACTATTACAATTATCTGGGAATGGAAGGAACTGACACTACTTTACTCCATTTTTATTTTCCAGTACACAATAGGATTTTTTACCCCCTAAGGCAATCGGAGTTAAGTGACTTGCCCAGGGTCACACAGCTAGGAAATGTTAAGTGGCCGTGTCTTAATTTGAATTTAGGTCCTAGGAAGTGTTAAGTGGCTGAGTCTGAATTTGAACTCAGGTCCTCTTCACTTCAGACCTGGTGTTCTAATCACTGTGCAACCTAGTTGCCCCTCACCATAGGATTTTTAAAAATTATATAGTGGAATTACTTTGAATGGGACAGGTTTTCAAAATGAGAACGAATGAAAAAGGTGGGATAAATTGTAAGCTTATTGATGGTAGGAGATATTTCTATTTTGCTTCTGTCTGTATCCCTAGTGCTGACTTCAATGTTGGATATATAGTAGGCATTTATTTAATGTTTATTAACTGAATATCTGAATTCAGCAAACTTTTATTAAGCACATGGCATATGTAAGACACTAATCTAGGTGCCTAGCATGGAAAAGGAAAAAAAAAAAAGAATCATCTCCTGCCCACAGGAACTTTGCATTTTTAGGGAAGATCTAACATGTACACAAGTAAGTAAATGTATTACATATCCATAATAACACATGGTAATTTCAAAAGTGTTAATAACTCAGAAATGAAGGTAAATGTTTTCCAT
Organism: Sminthopsis crassicaudata; assembly: GCF_048593235.1. Lineage (NCBI taxonomy): Eukaryota > Metazoa > Chordata > Mammalia > Dasyuromorphia > Dasyuridae > Sminthopsis > Sminthopsis crassicaudata. The sequence goes on from NC_133618.1 coordinate 282,042,686, forward strand.
AATCTGATGAGAAGGAAAATTTGAGTTGGGATTTTAAGGAAAGGAAAAATTCTTTAATAAGGAAGTAAGGATAGAATGCATGATATCTATGGCACATCCCTGTTTAAAGGCATCTAGAGAACCAGAAGCTGGAATATTGTGTTTTGGAACAGCTAACAAGGCAATTTGCCCTGAAGAGAGAGCAAAAGAAAGGTAGTAAAAATTAGACTGGATGATTCAATGAGAACAAGTTACAGAGGATTTTATTTTATTTTATTTTGCTGAGGCAATTGGAGTTAAGTGACTTGTCCAGGATCTCATACCCAGAAAGTGTTAAAAGTCTGATACAGATTTGAACTCAGGTCCTCCTGACTTCAGGGCTGGTGATCTCTTCACAGAGCCACCTAGCTGCCCCTATAAGAGGATTTTAAATGCCAGCATGAGGAGTTTGTATTTAATTACTGGGAACTTTCCAAGACTATATGGTTGTTTGACATAATCAGATATTTGTTTTAGGAATAACAGATTTTAATAATTCAGCAGCAAAATGAACCATTTTGTGATACTTCTAGAGACGTAACTCATAAGGAAGCAGTTTTTATTAGACGAAGTTTTTATCAATTGAAGGTAATGAAAAGGAAGTTGAAAAGAGAGAATGACAGGATAGGCAAGTACCAGGGATGCTTTGATGGCATTAGACCACAATGCTATAGTTATGGATCTCAAGTCAGGAACATTTGAGTTCAAATCTAGCCTCAGATATTTATTAGATGTATGACTTCAATGAGCAAGTCAGTTAACCTCTGACTTATCTCAATCAAGAACAGATAACAACAACACGTGTCTCACAAAGTTATTGTGATTATCAAAAGAATAATATTTGTAAAAAGCACTTAGCACAGTATTGGTACATGGTTAGGTGCCTTATAAATACTTTTCACCCTTCCTTCTTCTACTGCACCGAACTGAATATAATCAAAAGCAATTGGAATTGTGTCTGGTTCACTGATTCACTTAAGAAGTGATCTGCCTGAACAGAATTTTCTTTTTACCTGGATGTACATACTTTTTGTTCCACACTGGGACATGGAGAAGTTATCCTTTTTCATTCTCTCTCCTGCCTCTTACTATTTGGACAACCTAACATCCCTAAGCTCAGAAGTTTTATTATACTTAAAATTTATTTGCTGTTTATATTTTAATAAAGGAGTTTTTTTCCTTCCAGTTAAAGATGAACTGATTTTGTTGTATTCTGAGTGTTCGCTATAAAGGAGTAGACTATATAAAAATAAGAAGGTCAAAAGGGAACCTGAGACTAATTGCCTTAGACTTTATTGCTAACCTGGATTAAACTCCCTCACTGACAATACAAAGATGGGCTTTATATAGATATATCATCTCTTTATTCTACCATGACCTTCCATCCTGTGAGAATCTTGTTCCTGTTGTTGTATAACTCTTCCCCAAATTGTATTTTAGTCCTTCTTGTGATTCTTCTAATATTTTATGGATTTGGAGGGGAAAGGAGTAATGGACCTGTGATTTTATTAATGTATAGAAATTCCAGTGTGGAAATGCCCTCCATTAATGTAGGTGGGCAATTTATCTATACTTTATAATCTTAGAGAGTTGTCTGGGGCCACTGAGTTTATTTGACTTGCTCATGGTGATACAGCTAGTATGTGTCAAAGTATGGTTTGAATGAAGGTCATGCTGATTCCAAGCTCAACCTCATATCTACTATACTATACCTCATCTCATTTTGTGGATAAAAATGAAGTATACTAAATATCCACTATCTCACTCTCAGTTTTTGATCAGTCAACTTCTTTTTCTGTTGAGATCAGTCATTTCTATCTTTGCATACATGCCATTTTTAGTATATGCCTGCTCACATATATCATGCTCATTTCTTTAAAAATGGAGATATTTCATGATTTATTATTTTATAGGATGACCACATGAAGAGTTTTATAGTGTTTAATAGGTAGTTGTTCAAATTTGTGGGAGTAAATAACTTAGAATCATTGATATTATGTTTAATATCCAAAAAAGTGATCCAGCTTTAATTTGGTTTTCTTATATTCAGTTATTAACCTTCCTCACTAGCCACCTGTAACATTTATCTAAGATTATATCCATCTATATATTGATGGACTAACTCAGTTGATATTCATTCAATTCTCTGTAGTAATCTAGATGCTACTTGTTTTCCTTATCTATTTTGTTTTTTACAACATGAATGACTAAGCCAAGTTTCTTGTACAATATAAATCTCTTTGAGAAAGCTTTTTAGCATTTTGAGGTTCAATAGAAGCAACAGATTATTTGTGACAAAAGGAGGTCTGGAAAATCCATCTTTTAAAATAATTTTTAGAAGAGATTTTTTAATAGTCAAAATGAGGCAAAAAATAATGTTTCTTTTATGTCTTTCTTAAAATTGATACCCAAAGTGTCACTGGACAGAATTTTCTTTGTGGTTGCATTGGATAAGGAATCTTGCATGATTTGAACATTACCTTTGTGAGAGGAGACTCTTAGAAGATGCATTTATTACAATGTAATTTTTATTTAATCTTTTCCATGAATTCCTCACTCTATTTTTGTTTAGATGATTATTGCTTTATAATACATTTTGAGATCTGGTATGGCTAGATAAATTTTGTGCTTTTTTTCCTCCTTTGAATCACTTGATATCCTTGAGCTTTTGCTGTTCTTCTTGCAGATGAATTTTGTTATTATTTTTCTATATCTGTAATTTTTACACTTTGGTATGTTACTGAATAAGTAAATTTGTGTGTGTAAAAATATATATATATATAATTTATATGAAATATATATATATATATAATATGTTTAATTTAAGTAGAATTGTCATTTTTATTATATAGATTTAGCCTACCCATGAGAGATTAATATTTTCCCAATTGTTTAGATCTGACTTTACTTGTGTGAAAAGCATTTTATAGTTGTATTCATATAGTTCCTGGGTTTTTCTTGGCAGTTAGACTCCTAAGTATTTTATATTGTCTAGAGTTATTTTATGGGATGGAATTCTTTTTTCTATGTCTTGTTGCTAGACTTTGTTGTAATAAAATAAAATTAAAGAAAAGAAATGTTGATGATTAAGAAGGACCTATTTTGTATCCTGCAATTTTGTAAAGTTATTAATTCCAAGTGTTTTTTAGTTGATTCTCGTGGATTTTTGAAGTATACTATCATATCACCTGGAAAGAATGATAGTTTTGTTTCCTCATTGCCTATATTTAATTCTTTTAATTTATTTTTCTTTTTTATTGTTATTATTAATATTTCTAGAAAATACTAAATAATAAAGGTGATAATGGGCATCCTTGCTTCATCCCTGAATTTATTGTGAAGGCTTCTAGCTTATTCACATTACGTATAATGCTTGCTGATGGTTTTTAGATTGATACTGCTAATCATTTTAAGGAATACTCATTTTATTCCTGTGTTCTCTACTGTTTTTAATTGAAATAAGTACTATATTTTATTAAAAGCTTTTTTGCTTTTATTGAGATAATCATATGATTTTTGTTGGTTTGATTATTGATGTGGCCATTTAGGCTGACAGTTTTTTCTAATATTGAACCAGACCTGCATTCCTGATGTTACCTAGTCATATTGTTATAATCTATTTGCTAACATTTTATTTAATAACTTTGCATCAATATTCATCAGAGAAATCAGTTTAAAATTTTTTCTCTGTTTTGGCTCTTTCTCGTTTGGCTATCAGCATCTTATTTGCATCATAAAAATTTGGTAGTACTCAACCTATTTTTCTTATACTATAGTTTATATAGAATTGTGATTAAATATTCTTTAAAGATTTGGTAGAATTTACTTGTGATTCCATCTGGACCTCAGGATTGTCTTTCATTTAGATTGTCAAATTTATTGTCATGTAATTGGGCAAAATAGCTCCTAACAATTGTTTTAATTTTCTCTTCACTGGTGGTAATTTTACCAATTTCATGTTTGATACTAGTAATTTGATTCTCTTCTTTCCTCTTTCTAACCAAAGGAACCAATTGGTTATCTACATTATTGTTTCTTCCCATAAAACCAACTTCTACTTTTATTTATTAGTTTGGTGATTTCTTATTTTTAATTTTATTAATCTCTTCTTTTTAAAATCTATCCTACCTTGTAACATTTTAAAAATTGTTGAATGATTTTAATAGAATATTCCATGAAGCTTGAATTTCTTTTGTATTTATTTAATCATTTTAATATATACTTTGAGATTTAATTATCTAAGAATATTTTAATTTCACTGTAGATATTAAGCAAAAAAAAGGAGCTTTATCTGGATTTGTTCAAATTCTTCTTTACTTGTTAAATCTTTTCCTGCTTTATGTATGGTTAGTTTCAAAATGATCTAGCTTATATGAGACTTATGCCAAATGTTCTTCAATTTCACTTTCTTTTCCTCTTCCCCTCCCTATACTCCACCATTTTCTCATTCTACTTCTAGGTATTTTGAAAATGCAAAGTATAAACATTTTGTACTCAGCCTTTAAACTGTAGTTTCATTGACAAAAGATGTTCCCTAACAAATAAATCAAATGTTTGTTATCTGATTTCTGGACTCTTTCCCTCTCTACTTTATGGTGATTATTTTGAATTTATTAAAACTTCTCTAATAAACAGTAAATTATGTTTTGATTGTTTTTTGGGGGATAAACCAGTTAGATTAGAATTGCTATAAAAGAATAACCTTTACCTTTTTTCTAATTTGCTATTTATTTTGATTTTTATTCTAAGCAGTAATGATCTGATTCCAGCTAATTAGATAGTTCATTCTGAAATGATTTCTCTTTTGTTAAGTAATTGAAATGTGATGGAAAGAGCACTGGATTTGAAGTTAGAGAACCAGATTTTGAACTATGTCTCTTTATACTGTCCTAAGAATCTTAGAAGTCCCCAGGCTTTTAACATTTTTGAGAAGGTTGGATTAGATAAACTGAATGGTCCCTTCTAGCCATATTTACTTTTAGAGAAAATCAGTCATTTTTTTTCTGATGTTGGCACTCACCAGATCTAGTACCCTTTGTCTCTCTTAGTAAAGATAGTATTTTTGATAGACAGATATGATGCTCTTACACAGTGTGGAAAACATTGGCCTCAATTCTCAATTGAGTTTTATAATATGGTTCTCCTGATTCTCCCAAATTAGCAACATGAAACCAATTCATTCCAACTAAATTACCAGTTTTTAATGTTGCAAACATTTATTTTCCTTTCCTTAAGCCATTTTGCATTGCATTTTAAAGCAGTTCAATTCAATGAAAGCTATAAATTACTCAACATTTATGACATGTAGCGACTGATGAGATCTTTGCAAAGATTATTGTGCCTCTTAATATTAAAATTTCTGGTGATTACTGTCTGCTATTGAATAAAAAGAGTGCATATGTTTCAATATAGGGAAGCAGAATAGTGTTTATAGGTCACTTCAAATATTACCTTTGCCTTTCACAAAATTTATTTTAAAATATTTCAAGATATTTTGTTTCTGAATATGTTGAACTCAGTCAATAAAAATGGCACCATATCTTTTTGTTTGTTTATTAACATTAGCTTCCTTGATGTAGGAGAAATGGCTTACCTCAGGTACTATTACAGACAAAAATAAATTATTGAAAAACTGAAATAATTTATGACATTTTGCATACTTAGACCATTTTATAATTCTTTCCTTTATCAAAATCAGAATTTAATACTTTTTAGGGCTTTTTGAAGATTGTCAACAGAGTTAAAGTTCTAGAATATCCCACCAAGCTAGAAAGACCTATAAATATGGGCCCAGAGACAGACTCTGTGCATCTTAGAAATCTTGACTAAATTCAGAGAAGCTCATTACCAGAAGTGGTCACCAATTATTTGCTGTTATTATCATTTTATTATTATAACTTCTTGGCTACAGGAATTCAAAGAGCTCAATTTCATAGATATGAAGGGATTTTAATATATTTCAGTGGAAAAACTGCCCACACCAAAAGCTTTTGTGGATCTTCTGAACAAGTGAATGAAGCAAGCCATTTTATGTTATTTTCTTCTAACTTCCTCATTCCTAGACAGGGATATTTTTTAGCACTAGAAGATTGATTCAAGGGATAAAGTCCTCTATATTTTCTTTAGCTTTAATGAGATGCTGAACAATAAATATAATTCAACACCTCAACCAATTCAAGCCAACTAATATTTATTAAGTGCCTATTATGTGAAGTCATTGTGCTAGATCCTGAGGATACCACATAGATTTACAAATTATGAATTCAGATTTAGAGGAATTAGAGCTGCAAAGGACCCCAGAGGTCATATCATCCAGCTCCTTCACTTTAATGGAAACTGAGGCCCAGAAAAGTTTAGTATCTTGCCCAAAGTTGCACAGGTAGTAAGTGATAGAGAAAGGGTTTGAATCTAAGTCCTCAGACTCCAAATCTATTGCTCTACTTTCTGCTTAACCTATTACCTCTCTAAAAAGTCTTCTCTTGACTAATTGGGAACCTTGCTTTCAGCATTAAGTCGTAATCGTTAGACTATCAGGGTATCTCTTTTGAGTAAAATGGGAACTACTTGAGAACAGAGGCCTCCTCCCTCACTCCCTCTCTTTCTCCCTCTCCTTTTTTTTACCTCTGTCTCCTTCTCCCTACCCCTCTTCTCACTTTACCTGCCTTGCTCTCTCCTTTTCTTCCTTCCTTCATCTCTTTCTTTCTTTCTTTCTTTCTTTCTTTCTTTCTTTCTTTCTTTCTTTCTTTCTTTCTTTCTTTCTTTCTTTCTTTCTCTTTCTTTCTTTCTTTCTTTCTTTCTTTCTTTCTTTCTTTCTTTCTTTCTTTCTTTCTCTTTCTTTCTTTCTTTCTTTCTTTCTTTCTTTCTTTCTTTCTTTCTCTTTCTTTCTCTTTCTTTCTTTCTTTCTTTCTTTCTTTCTTTCTTTCTTTCTTTCTTTCTTCCTTCTTCCTTCCTTCCTTCCTTCCTTCCTTCCTTCCTTCCTTTCTTTCCTTCCTTCCTTCCTTCCTTCCTTCCTTCCTTCCTTCCTTCCTTCCTTCCTTCCTTCCTTCCTTCCTTCCTTCCTTCCTTCCTTCCTTCCTTCCTCCCTCCTCCCTCCCCTCCCTCCCTCCCTCCTCCCTCCCTCCCTCCTTCTTTCTTTCTTTCTTTCTTTCTTTCTTTCTTTCTTTCTTTCTTTCTTTCTTT